>NW_013669215.1:74256-93581 GCF_000517525.1 Limulus polyphemus
ATATATATATATATATATATATAGTTTCATTCTAAAACTTCCTAAATCTGGACAGGTCATATGTTAGTTCTGTCCTAGGTGCCACAGTTACTTTCTGTAGCATGAGTTAGTCAAGGCTGTTATATGCTGTTTCATGGGATAGCTATATATTGTACCAAATAGCATCTTGAATGTGAGGTATATTATATGACTGTTATAAAAGGCAAAGATACATCTAGGTTCTAGTAATCCAATTTTGTGATTGGTCTGCCATAACCTGTAAAGTATAAGAGTAGATTGGTACTTTTGCGCAGAGCCAGGACTGCAAAGTATTGTTTGTGTTCTTCCACACTAAAGTTAATATTCATTCTGTTGACCATGTGTGTAGTTCTAGGTCCAGTAAGAATGCAGTTTATTTTTATTTGAAATAGTTTTCAATCAATTTTGGAATAGTTTACTTTCATTCTAGTTAAATTTTCTTGATATTCAGGCATACAACTAGAAATGTTTTAAGAAGAGAGCTTATTTTCAATCCTTTCTATACAGCTCGACAGAAATGAGCAATGCTGTACTGCAAAAGAAAAGTATTCCTGCAAATTTCCAATAACTGAAGTATTTCTGAAGCTAAAAATTAATTCATTATTTGGGAAAAACTTACCAAACTTGAAATATGTCCAATATAAAAGTTCTTATATAAGTTAAAGTAATACTTGCTGACAAGATAGCAAACCTACAGGAAATTGAACTGATAATGCTGAGTAAATATTCACTCAAGCCTTTTTACAGACATGTTTACACAGTGTGGACTTTATTATGGGCTTTAGACTCCAGAGTTTCCAAATCTTTACATTTTGACATTCATGAAAAGCATTTCAACAATATGTACAACAACACTATCTAAATATGATCACCTGCACCACCTTCTTCGGCGAACATAATCAGTAAAACTTTTATAGTAGTGGTAAGAAAATGGAAAGTCTGATGCATATTGCCAGCCTTCTCTGTCAGTTCCACCAGGTGTTCTGAAGTCCACTACCCAATCAGATATCTGGGACATAATTAACAAAAATCATAAAGTTTTAGCTAAATCCAAAATTATATAACACTTATCAACCATCAACTCAGAAATATTTAATTAGTTTGAAAAATTCCAAAATAAATAAAATATTTACTCCAAGCCACATAGAAAGTAATTTTACTGTTCCTTATTGCTTTGACATTAGTTTGAGTTCATGAGCCATGAGTTCATGCAATTACCAAAACTTTTGTACCTACTAAAAATATTATCAAGCTCAGTTTGAGAACACCCTAACTGCTATTCATAGCAGAGAATCAAAAAAACTTAAATTCACATTGTTATGAAATGAGAAAAAGATATCCATGAAGCTCTTCTTTGAAAATATGCAACTTTTCTTAAGACTATTTGAAAACACCCAATATTCTCCAAAATACTCATGACATTTAGTTTGATATCTCTTGTCTGACAGCTTAAAAACACTTTTGGATTGTATTAGAACTAAAAAAAAATCACAACATTAATTTCACTATTTCACTTCTAGTCTATAAACAACATTCTATTCTATAAATAACATCCATGAATTTAAGTTTCAAAACACTCTTCACTGTTGGTAATAATAGCCAAGATTCAGTTAGGAATCACTCTCTACTGTTGGTAATAATAGCTAAGATTCAGTTAGGAAACACTCTATACTGTTGGTAATAATAGCCAAGATTCAGTTAGGAATCACTCTCTACTGTTGGTAATAATAACCAAGATTCAGTTTGGAAACACTCTCTACTGTTGGTAATAATAACCAAGATTCAGTTTGGAAACACTCTCTACTGTTGGTAATAATAACCAAGATTCAGTTTGGAAACACTCTCTACTGTTGGTAATAATAACCAAGATTCAGTTTGGAAACACTCTCTACTGTTGGTAATAATAGCCAAGATTCAGTTTGGAAAACACTCTCTACTTTTGGTAATAATAACCAAGATTCAGTTTGGAAACACACTCCACTGTTGGTAATAATAGCCAAGATTCAGTTTGGAAACACACTCCACTGTTGGTAATAATAGCCAAGATTCAGTTTGGAAACACACTCCACTGTTGGTAATAATAGCCAAGATTCAGTTTGGAAACACTCTCCACTGTTGGTAATAATAGCCAAGATTCCGTTTGGAAACACTCTCCACTGTTGGTAATAATAGCCAAGATTCAGTTTGGAAACACTCTCCACTGTTGGTAATAATAGCCAAGATTCAGTTTGGAAACACTCTCCACCGTTGTTAATAATAGCCAAGAGTCAGTTTGGAAACACCTTCTACTGTTGGTCATAGCCAAGACTCAGCTTGGAAACAACTTCTACTGTTGGTAATAGCCAAGACTCAGCTTGGAAACAACTTCTACTGTTGGTAATAGCCAAGACTCAGCTTGGAAACAACTTCTACTGTTGGTAATAGCCAAGACTCATCTTGGAAACAACTTCTACTGTTGGTAATGGCCAAGATTCAGCTTGGAAACAACTTCTACTGTTGGTAATAGCCAAGATTCAGCTTGGAAACAACTTCTACTGTTGGTAATAGCCAAGACTCAGTTTGGAAACACCTTCTACTGTTGATAATAGCCAAGGGTCAATCTGGAAATACCTTACATTGTTGATAATAGCCGAGAGGCAGTTTGGAAATTTCTGCTAGTAATACTAAAAAGATAGATTATTATTATTTTCTACTATCAGTAACATTCATGAAAGTCAGTTTGATATTATCTTACATAGTCAATAATACCATAGAATTAGTTTAACAATATTTTTCAGGGTCTGTAATAACTTAAAGTATCCACTGTCATTAATTTGTCAATACCTACCCATTGCCAGTGATATGAAGGAAGTTTAGTGTTCTCTTTTGTACACTCCAACCGACCACTTTTGTCACTCCACATGTAACGATCTGTAGGAAGTCCTCTAGCAGAAAAACCAGTTAATGGGTTCCACCGCTGATTCTCATACACATAGCAGCATCGGGTATCTGTCATATGATGGACATTGAGGCTGCACCCAGATCTGCCTGCCAAATAATAGCCTGTATAGATCTTTCAAAACTAGTGTAAACTTCATCAAAAGAAAAAAAAAGTAGATATTACTAATCAATATGTTGTTGAACATAAGAACATTTTAGGAAAAAAATTCTTTATTTTGATACTGACAGATCAGAAAAATATTGCATTATCCATTGCCAATATTACTTTTCATTGTATTGTAAAAACTTATTTCTAGCTATAGTAAAAGACTGTCCAGTTTATTGTCCATTTAAGTTACCAAAAATGTCACTTCAGTAATTTATATTCTTCAAACAACTGATAGTTATAAAGAAGACAGAAAGATCTCAATAAGGATGATTTTGTTTCTGGATCACACAAAAGTTCATGCTACAGTTCTGAATATAATGAAAGGTGGTTTATAACCAAATGGTAATAATGGTTTTATTTCTGGTGTAAGAAAATAGAAGAGGGCAAAACAAGGAAAGAACAATACTGGTCCAGTTATATCATCTGTTTTATAATATAAAAATGCATCTATGCTACATATTTTCAAAATATATATACAAGTATTATCAATGACTACATTTAATTTAAACAAACTTTAATCTCATGTGAAATACTGACATACTATGATAATATATATAATTTTTAGTTACTAATTTCAAAAAGTAATGTACTTATATTAAATGTTTTTAATCAATCAAATTAATCACATTTTATAAAAATTATGTTCCAAGTCAATGCTGCCTTTGGAAATACTTTCTCTATTATCAGTTGTACTTAATCTGATTTCATGATTATGTTCTATAGACAGACACTAAATTCCATTTTAACAAGCTTCTATAAAGGATGACAAGGCCAATCTTGGACCAAACATCCTGAAAATATTTTCTACAGACTCCACTGTACATATAGGTCAGCTTTCAAAGTGATGTTCAACAAATATAATTAGTTTTGTGAATCTTTTTCTAGTATTTAATTTATTTATGAATATATTTTAAAATTAATATTTTGATATTCTGTAACATTTATTTAGTGTGATTCACAGAGAAAAATTAAATTAAAGTTCCAATTGAAGCTGCACTGGTCAACTTGAAAGTTATGGGGTCAAATATAATTATTGTGATTCTAATTTTCTTTGAGCCATCTTTTTTCATGAAAATGGCTGTTGATTTTGGAGGGATATGACTAGAAGATTGGGAATGTTTGGCCTCTTAGCCTTTATAAACTTCAAATCCTTATTTATTATTCTATTGCTGTTAAAGTACCATGTTTAATCACAATAATTTTCTGGATCAAGGAGATCTCTTTCATAACTATACCCTTCATTTTTCAGATTACAGTATTACTCCTAATTGATGTGGAGTGAGGTTCCACAGGTATCTGCTATCCTAAACATTCTGGCCTGAAGGTTTTCTACTTCTGTGAAGTACAGTAAACTTTCCACATTTTAAAATATTATTTGGTCAGGATCTTCTGCTGTAATCCCAAAAACAAGTGTTTAGAGTCATTTGGCCCTACATTATTTAATAACTCACTGTAAGAATATTTCTCTTCTGAAAGAGCGGTGGCATTATTCTCCCAACCGTGTCTACCAGGGCAGCATTACAATGTTGAATGGTTAGAAATCCACTGTACATTTAATATACAGGTGTTAAACATGATACTTGTACTGTTATGGCTTGAGGTTGCAGCAATAAACAACTGCCTTACTACCAGTTAATTGTTCTTATTAAGTGTAATTAACCTATGTACATAAAGTTTTCCTTGGAAGGTGTAGTACTGCATAATGGAATCATTCCACATATGAAAGTAAAGTATATTTATTAAATATAAACTGATTTGACCCAAGGGTATTGTTATTAAAACATACTGTTACCTAGCCTGACCTGATATCATAGTGACAGGTAAGGTTTTAGGTCAATGATAAATCTTTGTCAGCTTTCATTGTATTTTTATGATTTATAGCTAGAAGTGGTTAGTGCTGCAATTAACAAAATAAAGTATAAAAAATATATATTAATGAATATCAATCAAGTTGAAACTGGTTGAATATATATAAAACTGAACTTTCTGATAAGCATTGAAAAATTTAAATTTTAAAATGAAACAAACTTTATTAATATTTTTTTTTTTTCAAAAACATTTTTTGGAGCTTTCACAACATAAACATGGTAGGAAAACTAATTCAACTCATATAAGCTTTTTAAAGTGAAACTACATATATTTTAGTAAGTTTGTTCTAAGTAAGTTTCATCCAATTTGGTTAAATATTTTTATTGTCAGAAGATAAACATCAGGGGATATCAGTGACAACCCAACAGTCCAGAATAGGTCAAGTTTATAGTTAACTGATGGAAAAATAACACACAAACCTTTGAATATACCACCACCATAACCTCCTGTGTAAAGCCAAACTGAACTGTCATAGCTTAAGCCCCAAACTACTCCAGCTGGACAAGTTTCAACAATATCAAGATGGCCACCACCAAGCAGTCGCCATAGCCTGTAGGGAAAAAAAATGAAGAAGAGTAATGTACATTTATACTAGATGTATATCTGTAAGGTCTCTGAAAGTGTTCTTTTTCAAGAGTAAATAAAACCAAAATTAAGCATAACAAATTTTTATTTTTTCCTTTTGAAGTTCATATGTCATGTTATGTTGTAGCCTACAGAGTGCATAATTCTTTTCGTGATTCATGGCATGCGCACATTTTACTGATATCATGACAGTACAAATTGCAATGTTAAGCATCCATTATGTGACATCATTTTAGTATCCACTGACTGACTGACAGACAATATACTACAAGTGGTTAAAACAGGTGACCCCTCCAAGCAGCCTATGGCTCCCATTTTGGTGAAATAATGGCAAACATAAATATTTTGCTTCCTTTTCTACTAAATTTTATCTAACTGCCTATTCATCCATACTTGAATTCCACTGCAGGTATTATCATATGCCATAAAAACCCCTTCCTAATGGATTGTTTACAAATATTTGCTAAGATTTATTTATTTAGGTATCTTCACCAGATTTCCACAATTACATGACTAACAATATAAAAAATAAAAGCATTTTGTATGATTCTCTAAATAAGAAAATAATTTTATTTCTTTTAACTAAAACATTACTACTTTTCAAACCTGGTGCATGATTTAAGTTAAATGTATCTAGATCTTATAAAAACAACACACTATATATGACTTAACAATAAAGATGAAATACCAAATACACATAAATTAATAACTTACTTTTGAGAACAAGAACCAGTTTCCTCTCTTTCTTCTGCATTTAGAACATAAACATCACCTTTAAAAGTGGTTGACCAAACAGCAGAAATGGAAGGTCGTCCATGAAGGGATCTGATGTCTGTGCAGGCTTGGTTTAATGTAGCAAGCTTCATTAAAAACATATATCACAATCTGTGATTTTAAAATGATTACATCTAACATTTTCAATCAGAATAAAATTTAAGATCTTTGATCATGGTTTCAAGTTAATATAATATGTTTTTGAAGTGTTACAGAAATAATCTTTGCAAGAATAGATCAGCATACTTGATGTTACAATGCAATATCAGTCAATTCTACTTTTTCACTTATAAAAATTATAATTTTTACAACTACTTGATAAAAAAACATATTTTCAACAGGTAAGAGTAATATTCATGAAAGTATCAATTTACCTAATTAAAACTCATTTGAAAATATTAACAATATTTCTGTAGCTAAATTAAAGAAATAAATTTTTAATATATCATTAGTTAACTTGTGATAAGACCCACCTAAAAACAACAGTAATTTCAATGGTTTATTTACTGTTGAAAGTTATTGAAATACAATGAACAAAGATGAATTTAATAAATTGATGTTTTGAAACTTTATACATGAATTAACAACTAATAATTTCAAACAATAATGGAAAAGTTAACATTCAAGAAATTACAACTGAGATTCACATGTCTACTTTTCGATCTAGTAAATGTTATTATGAAGAATTTCAGAAATACTTTTATTTTCATATGTTTCATCCTACTGATGTCATCATTTTATCTCTTCTCTTAACTGTCCTTTTGGATTAAAATTCAAAATTTATTCTCAGAAGTTTTTGCCACTGTTTTTGTTTAAAGGTTAAAAGCATATACACTACATAAGTGCAGGTATGAACTTCTAAAATGATGATGTAATGCTTTCATGATTACACACATATGTATGATGCCAAAATATTCTAAAATTGGTTATACTTATTTTAGTAAAATGTATGCTTAGAGTCACACTTACTTCTATATGCCAAAAAAATATAAAAACCAAAAAATTGTGTAAGAAATTGTTTGGCCAGTTATTATTATTTGAGCTTGATAAAGCACACAAAGTTAACTCAGCTATAAACAATTCTTACCTTACATTTAAGACACAAAACACAACTACAAATCTGGTTAGGTTTCTTGTTTATTTCTATCTTAAGTAGTTTGAAAACAACAAACAATAAAATTCAACTAAGTGCACTTTTTGTTTTACAATATCTAAACTTCTAAAGCACTTCTAAATATACCAACTGAAAGTTGAAGTTTGTTTTTTAATAACCTATTTACTATAAAGCTCTTTTTCTTTATTATATGAATTGTGACTTTGTAAGTTTTTAATTGGTAACTCAGAAACTTGCCTTTCGTCATATGCCTTCTAATAATCCAATTACATCATGGTTTTATGTTTATTGTATGCTATGGATGGGAAATAATCCAAATTTATTGTTCTCCCTGCTTATTTATTTTGTTCAATTAATTACTTTTTGCTTTCAACAAATTGGGTCTGCTAGAACATGAGATCCTTAGCCCTGAAATTGTACTGTTTCTATTCATGAATGCATTACTGCGTGTTGGATGGAAATGGAATAAAAAAAATGGATTTTTAAAGATATATTCAAAGACATAAATATTGAACAGGCTTAAATGTTGAATGCAAATTCTCTTTTTGGGATAGCTGTGTATTTTGTGAAATGAATAATGTAAGAACCAAATAGAAATACCAATGAATTTTAAGTCACAGTATCTACAAAACCTGTAAAACAAGTATGTGTGAAACCTAGTTTTCAGAACTGTTACTGGCATAGTATATAACTACATTATGTAGTGGTTTTCATTTCATTATAATTATAAACCTACCACAAACATTAATAAAAGTTAGGTTCAAAAACACTGAGTGGTTATCATGCTGTATATATATGAAACATTTGTATATCAGATATGATGGCATTTCACGAGTTAATTTTTAGGAATGCAAATGCTGTCACTGGTCCGAAAGAGGGTCAATATTATATAAATTTCCTATGATACTTAACTTATACAATAAGTAAGTTTTTAATATCAACTTTCTAATTCTTTTAGAAAAGTTATATGATATAAAGTATGAGATTGTAATATATCTAGTGCACTGTGTAATTCGATATTTAAATTTACTTTGTAAAACAGAGACACAGGCAGTGCTTCACAAGTTTTTGGTGCTCATCCCTATTAAAAATAAATGTCATGAACAGTTGTTTTTATTCTCAGAGGAGGGGTTTTTTATGGTTTTTTTTTAAGACTGAAGTGGAAATAAAATGAATTTTAAAAGGTAAAAACGATTAGTTGTTTGTCATAATGACTGGTGAATAGCACAATTTAGCAAAATATTTTATTCTTACCCAATCTTCTAGCTCTTGGTCAGATTGAAAGATAAATTTCACAGGCATGTTTTGAGCAGCGTGGATAACCAGTAACCTCCTTTTAAAGTTACTGACATTGACAACAGCAGTCACCTCCTCAAGATTTATGACTAGCTTTTGAAAAAATAAAAGGTAGTTAAATGCATAAAAATTTAATTTGAGTTAGATGCAGTTCTAAAGAACTTTTAAACAGTTGGTCTTTGTAGGTGTAATTTGTAGTATTTAAATTGTAAGAGTGTAACTTAATCTGTAGGATTTTGTACTTCCAATACATAGAAAATAAATTAGCGTTTCTTTAACTCTGAAGTGTAAATTACATCCGAGTTTTGTCTTGTATTGAGTAGAATGTAATATGTTTAAAAGCCTAACAACATGCTTTGATTTAAACAGTTTATTAAATATTCACAACTGACTGTGCAGTATTTTAAAGTACATACAACTGTGTGCTAACTGAATCTTTCTTATTTTGAACAGAGTGCCTGGGTGAAGACAGGCTCATGTAAGTTATGGAGTAATGTTTGTCCTTCACAGTGGTTTAATACGCATCTGGAGTTGGAGCAAAAAGGAACTGATCAGAAGCTAGATAGTGCACAACTAACTTGTTATTATAGAACCAGGAAAAAAAAGAAGGTATTTAGTTTTAAGATCTATTAATTAGACTTGTATGAAAAACAATCTATAAGTGATATCTTTAGCATAGTGAGCTTCAGGATATTAATCAATTTTAGAGCTCTCTCTCTTACTTTTAACTTTTTTGTATCTTTAGATAGCACTAATTTTGCTTTAACAGAAAATAATAGTTCAAAAGTAACAATATGCTTTGTTTTGAACAAAATATAATATTTCTAAAATTAATTCTGTCCGTGAATATGCAATGAAATATTTATAAAAAAAAACTCTTAATAATGTTGAATATCTGTCAGTTTTAAAATACACCGAGATGTGCTACTAACCCCTTAACCAGTTTTTTTAACACTACTGGTCCTCTACTGGCAATTGTTTTTCAAGCAATTGTGGACCTTTGATTTTTACATTTATTCAGCAATCAAAACCTTACAAATACATTAATACTTAGACATAATGTTATGTGATCTCGAGTGCACTTTCTGGGTGTTATGTACACATTACTTACATATGTTCCTGCCTCAGTTTACAAATCTAAAGCTGTTTTTGAGTATGATAAACTTAAAAGCAGTTTTTCTTTCTTATAATGCCATTTTACTGAAATCACATCTACAAACATTAATAATCCAACCTGTCCTGTCCTTTTTTTAAGTTGTTTTTTTTTTATGCCAAAGTATTGGGCATTTCTTTCCTCGTGGAATTCATAGTTCCTGTAACACCAAACTCCTTCTCTCAAAGCTCTTTGAGTGACAAAAAAATAGGACTTAAAAAACCACCTATTCACAAAAGCCTTGTAACACCAAACTCCTTCTCTCAAAGCTCTTTGAGTGACAAAAAAATAGGACTGAAAAAACCACCTATTCACGTAAGCCTTGTAACACCAAACTCCTTCTCTTAAAGCTCTTTGAGTGACAAAAAAATAGGACTGAAAAAAAACCACCTATTCACGTAAGCCTTGTACTCCTTCCCAGTGAGCTGCTCTCTAGAAATCAATTTCATTACAGATGCATGACTGACAGCTGTTTGGTATGTACATGGCTCCCATTGTCTTTATCATCACCTTTTCTGTGTAAATGTGGAAGTCCCAAGCATATCCAGTGCCTGCTTCATTCAGCACAAAAAAATATATACTGCTTCATGAACAGCCATCCCTGGAAAAGCATGAGGCTTTCATCAGCAGAGATAATTTGTTCAGGCAGGTAAGATGATTGAATACTCTGCAGTACCATGCCCAATATCCACATTAACAGTTGGCACACTTCTATTTCACTAACACCATCCATCAGAAACCCCAAAATATCATTCAAAGACAACTTACACTTTTCTAAAGCATTTCAATCATTAACATTTGATGAATAACACAGATGAAAGGATGAAAATTTATATAAATATGTGTTACTGACATATGGTGCCATATTTGCAAATTGTGGAACTCTGTTGTACACTGCACATAATTTTTTTTTTGGGGGGGGGGGGTACCAGGAACACAAACCTGCACCATCATGGAAATTTTCTGGGTTAGAAAAACAACAGTGTAATCTTTCCTTTCAATTTGCACAAAATTATTCAACTGAGCATAAATTACAACTTTGAATGTAATGGTACAAAGTAAATGTTCTGTTGAAATAATGCAAGTGTGAATACGTTTCTTTCAACCTTTATTAATTTATTTGTTTGATATAGCATTTCTAGTTTGGCTTACCATTATAGGACTTTAAGCAAAAAATATTCAATTTATAATATTTTGAAACAAAAAAACAAACAGGATATTTCATTCATAGTGTTCTACAGCATGGTACTTGCAGCCTGCTTCTTTCCACATGGATCCTCCTCCTATGACTTTTTATTACTTAAGTACATGCAACAGGCTATACCATGCAATTACAGCCATGGCTATTATTCTGGAATGTGTTATTCCTGATGTTAGAAAAACCCATAGGTTCAAGAATTCTTGATAGAAATTAATAAAAAACCTATAACCTGAGTGCTTTTGAAAGGTCCACCTTTCAAAAGTGCTCAGGTTATAGGGTTTTTATTCAATTCTGGAATGTGTATATATTAATAGTATTAATACATCAATTTAATGTTTTTTGGAAAGGTTGCTCAAACAAGTTCATATATAAATTGACTCAATGTTTACTAACTGCTGAACCTTATTTAATTATCTTAAAGTATTTAGATTTTGTGGCTTAATTATTTCTTCCACATCTGTGATGGTTCAAAAGCTAAAAAAAGTGAAGCTTTCTGACATGCTACGCCAAGATGTGTAAATAAATATCAGTAACCAGTGCTTTAAACTTGCTATTAAAACAAAAAATGGTTTAGGTCTTTTTTTCTAATCCTGTACCACTGTAAATGTACCACAGTTCAAATATATTTCTGACATATAATAAAACAATATGCACACGCTGGGTGTAATAAGTGGAAAAACTGTCATACGTTGAAAAGGCGATAAATTTTAACAACTGTAGTATTTTGGTTTATATATAATATGATATATTCACAAAAGTGTTAGACAATGTAATGGGCATCAAGCTAAGTAAATAGGATGTGCTTTTACTATAGAAACCACAGAGAACTGTTGGAAAATGTAAAATTCATCACAATATAATAAATCATTAACTCATCCAGATTAATAAAGGCAGTTTAAATACTACTAAAATTATTCTTTTCTTTGGTTAATCAGTTCCAAAGCTTTTCCCTTCTGAAAACAAGGCTGAAATCTAACAAAACCAGACCATACAGTGTAAGTAACAGAAATAAAATTCTCACAATATTCAATGATGACAAAAAATAAAAAATAAACTAGTTTCAAAATTAAGCCTAGCCTAAAAATTTGAAATAAATAAACAAGTAGTAAAAATTATAGAATGACACTAAATTCTGGCAGAAAATTCTAGAAAAAATGGTATATTTATAGTTTATACAAGTCATTTGGGAATAAATCTTAAAAACTGAAAAGCAGCTGCTACATGCAGGTTTATCACTTAAGAGTTTATAAATTTAACATTTTAAATGAAACAATTAAAACCATTCCTCAAATTAAAACAAAAATTTGTTTTTTACTAAGCATTTTATTGTACAAAGTACACTATAGTACAAATACTCAGTAGGGTGGCAATGATAGGCATCTATGTAAATTTAAGGCTTATGAGATGAAGTTAATATTATATTAGTACATGTTTCAACTTCTACATTTATTCTGAAGTATAAAAACATTTTATCACAAAGAAAAATTTCTTCCACAGTTATAACCCTACAAACAAGAGCAACTGAAAAAAAAAAGAAATAAAATTATTTCATATTCTGACCTTTTCCACTGCATGAGGGTAGGATGCAAATTCACTAACTTCCTTTCTAAATCGATCGTGGAACTGAGATAAAATATCTTTTCGCCACCGCTTATTCATGTTACTGTCTTGAATGTTAGTGGCTGTATCATTTCAAACATTAAAATTGTGAACAATTAAACACTATTTTTTGATAACATTATAGGCAATTTTATATACAGGAGTATAATAACAATTTAATAAATGCTCAGTTAAAAGATAAATATAAAATCTAATTACAGCATCTATTAATTTTTTTTTAATTTGTCAACATATAATTCAATTTCATTGAGTTGCCCTGGTCTTCTCAAACATAAATAACACTTTTACAAAATACAGAAATAAAATATGAAGAGTATTTTAAAAAAGTTTCTATATGATTTAATATAAAAAAAACAATTCTCAATAAGTGGGTTGGACTACTTAACAGTTCTACATATAATGCTTTACATGTATGAAGAACAGTAACACCTGATCAGGTACAATTAGCTATAAAATAAAACCAATTACCTTGGTCAAACCATGGTGGAAGAGCTTGGGGATCAACTACACAACCACTAGCACTCAACCATACCCAAGAAATATCAATATTCATATTCAAGTAGTTACATGAATAATCATCTACTGTTTCCTTGGTCCACATTTGAACTGAAGTACACTCAGGAATGGAAGAATCATCATTTTCAATACATGTACCAGACAAATTATCAGGAAGTTTTAGCTGAGAATTGGTATCATCTTGTACTACGACTGACAGTTCTGAAAATGCACCACCCAGCTCTTCATCATCTCTGTTCATATTGACAGTTCCATCTTCAGTGTTTGTAAAATCCGATTTCTTTTGTTCATAATTTCTTTGAGCATTATTTATAGAAATGAGTTCAGTTTCATTGCCTTCTTCCTCATCATCTGACACATCATACACAAAATCCCTAACTGTATCAGAAACATCTGATGAGGAGCTGTGCTCACGAGACAACCTTGCCTCAAACTGTTTTCCCAGAATTTTTTCTGATGGAGTTAATAATATTGCAGAAGGATTTCCAGAAGCTGTAACTGATATACCAGAGTCTGTCTGAGATACACTGTCATCAACATTTCTTTTGTCTGATACAGAAGATAGATGCAGAGAAGAAAGTGTTATTGAGTGTGCTTTACAAGTCTCTGTAAAAGACACATCTTCCCGAGTCCTTGTACAGTAAAAAGTTTTAACAGTGCTTTTTTGTCTTTTATCAGATGACCCAACCTCTTGATCAGAAGGTACATGATCTGTGTCAATCCCATACTGGTGTTGTAAACTTTGTTGAGACATTAAGCTGCTGTGACTGCTCCCATGACTAAGTTGAGAAAAGAAAGACAGGTTGATTGGTTTCCAAATTTTCCCACTCAGTTCAGCATAAGTTACTCCCATTCTAAAATATGGAATTCTGTCATCACGACCCAATCGACCCAAACCTTAAAAAAAAACTAAAAAAAAAAAAAAAGTACATATACATAACACCCATTCTTAGGCCTAAAAAGATCTTTCATACTAATATTTCACAAACAAACAATATCAAAAGTTTATCTTTTTAAATATCTTCATATTATTGAGACATTAGAGGTTGTTATGTACTTACGTTCATAAGTAGCTGACTTTGAAAATATAATTTTATTCAGTACACTGGAAAATTACATTAAGAAATGGTATTTGTAAGAAATGATTACGATACTTATATTTGTTCCAGATTTGAACTTATTAGTTTTTATGTTTTAGTATGTTATTTTAATATCCCTAAAAACTTTTTATCATCCATAAAATGCAAATTTTGTCCATTTTTAATTTTTTTAATAATCACGTACTCTCCTTATGGTTTCAGGTAGTATACAAGACCTGAAAATAATATTTCTAAGTAAACCTAAACAATAAACGAGCATTTTTTTTATTTTAACTAGGATTTCATGTCTATATATATAGATAAAAAACATTTAAATTTTGTTTCATAAATGTATTTTTACTTCAAGTTTATGTTTCATCGCAGCCATACTTTTGTTTATTGTGCCAAAAAAATTGTGAGGTTAGCAGTGTGTACTTCATACATTTGCCATAAACTACCATGCCTGTTGGTGGTCACTCTCGTTCAGTCCAGCACAGGCGCATTTGAACATTACTGTAGATATGATAGTAAGAAAGCTTTTCGGTACTTGAATATCATTTCTTTGAACTTTCAACCAAGTTTATTTCAACATATGTCCTTGTATGTTGTTTCACAATACAGACAAAACTAATTACCACTACTAGTGATTGCATGTAAGTTTACAGCAGATAGTTTGAATAACACCACCTGACCCTAATTACATGATACATCTTGTTACAAGAGATTACCAAATGATACAGACACCATAAATTACAAGGAAAATTACTTTACAGCACTTAAAAGATTAGTCCTGGTCACATTCCTCTCATTATAGGCAAGATTTATGTTGGAATTCGAAATTTAAGCTCTTCAATGTATTGACACCCCAACTTTGAGAATGTCATAGCTTCCCCTGTATTATTGAGACCATAGCGTTTAGTCTGTTTCACAACCAACATACGGGTTTTATTGTTGTCACTTGTACACTGAGTTTCAAACCACTTGCAAAATATAAGAATAAACTTTTTATATATCAGTTAGACTGTTTTAATTCTAAAGCAACAACAACAGAAATGTGGGCCTTACTACAAAGGAAAAATATAAAATTCTTATGTGGTACTGGTACCAGTAGTAGTATGTACAAATCACACAAGTTTATCATTCTAAATATTGTCATATTTTTATTATGAACTAAATATAAAATTACACTAAATTATTGAACTTAAAACTACTAATTTAAATGCAAAAGAATATAAAAAAGCATAAACTCTTTCAGTTCAAAGTGGTAAGCCTAATTCACGTAAGGGCCATGCACATCTCTAAGAAAAATAGTTTTTCCTTGCACTTTAGTGTTGGTCCAGCCATCTTTGATTAGTATCTGAACCTTTTTCTAGTCTATTGTCTTTATAAAACAGTGTCTGGGCGTGTTAAACCTCAGCTGTAAAACTTTTAGCCAATCCTAGTTGAAGGTGTCAATTTCAATACCATGTTATTCGAATTGCTGTATTTCATGTTTGACAAATCATAGGATGATAAGCAAAGCATGTGACGAAACATTGTTCTCTGGATTTAACAATATGAATGTGAAGGGTGATTATTATAGTAACTGCCATTTTATGTAGAGGTTGTATTTAGTATTGGTCAATAGTACTTTTTTATAAGCCTCAGAAAATTTGCTTCTGAAAAAAATCTGCATGGGATATGTGTGACTTTTTATTATTTTTCTACAGTAATTTAATTCATGCTAAATCGTATATCTGTTTATATTAATCATTATATTGAAAAATTAACTCAAAATAGGTATATTTTTAGGAAAGAAGTTGATCCATGATTGTTAGGGTTAAGATCTATCGAGTGGCGGTGCTTATTTATAGTCTCAAACGTATTTTGGGCTTTTTTTATTAAATTTCCATTTAAACTTCATTAAACAACACAATTTTGTACAAATAATTGAATGTTATGCTACTATTTACAAAAATAAAATCTGAAATCCAATAAAAGATAAGTTGTCTATAATTTTTTCAATTCACAAATGTGATTTTGTCCTCATGATAAGACAAAATGCCCCCCTGGTAGGTAAGGGGTTAAGAACTTTACAACCTCTTAAGGGTAACTTATTTCCCACAACTGGCTGCAGACAGTGAAAGGCAGTAGGAGTTAAGATGTTATGGGTGTAAGCACTCAGCTCTGTATCCTTAACTAATTCTCCATGATAGCTGGCTTGTTCATCATCAGCATTTGGATATTGTCTGATAGATTGGATACCCCTGACACATTTAGGTGCTATTACCACATGCAATATCCATTATGACATCAAGCTGACAACTAGGACCAACAACAGCAATTCTACCAATACTTACTTACTGCTTATGTTATGTATCATATGATATATAAACAAATTAGCAAAGTAACAGTTGAAAATAAATGGTGCCTGAAGACTATGATACCAACACCATAAAAATAAATATTGATTGATAAGCTGGCAAGAATGATTAGAGAAAAACTGGTTTTCAAGTACAAGCATTTACAAAATGAAAGTGAGTATCACTATGGTGGAAACTCAGCATATAAAGCTAGCACAAACAAACAAATTAAGTACTAAACATGAGTATTTATATCAAAGACAGAAAAAAAAAAAGTCTAAACAAATCATTACTAACGAAATTCAACATATCTTCCATTCATAGCCAATAAAAAACTACAACTTATAATTCATTTTCATGTGATAATTTCTGTTATTGAAGTTTTCTATATTCAATTATAAAAAAACAATTCTCCCATTAAAGTGACATTTATCAAGTCTAATTTTTAACTAATTTAGATAGTGTTATGACTTTGCTTCCATTATATGAAAACTAACTTGCTTGTGTGAGTTCTAAAAAAATAAGTCTTGTCAAATTATCATATATTAACACAGATTCAAACCAAGTGTGGTAACACACTACAAGTTATGGCAAATTATCAAGCTATAACACGCAATGAAAATGTGAGCCAACAAGTTTTATGATACACAACAAAAGAAAAAATTAGAGGAATGATCTTACATGAAAATAATGCTTCAAGTTTACAACTTGTTAATTTCTAAAAATTACTTACCTGATCATAATGTCCCACACTAACAATGGCCATCTCACCAACCATCTCCACCCATCCAGTCCCTGTTGCTGAAATGCTGTCTATTCCTGATTTTTGGCCATTCACGCCTTTTCTAAACCACACCTAAGAGATGCCAAATGAACCACTGAAAACAGAATACATTAGCTGAAACAAGACTTTACTTATTTAAAAGGCAACCCCAAGATACCTCACAACTAATACATGTAGTTGTAGCTTAAAAATGGTAAATAATGGTTTTGAAAAATTTATACACAGACTGTAAACTGAATTGAACTGTGCCTACTCAAACAATAAGCCCTACCTAACACATAATAAAAAGCAGGTTTTAGGTGTACAAATCAATGATCTTCAATTTTATTGTAATAAATTAACTTTGTTATTTATAAGAGTACACACACATAGATATATACATACAGTATTAGAAATAATTCTGTAATCATAGAAACACAAAGGTGATACACATATACAGGAGTCACAAACAAATCATAATTACAACTAAATAGTCAATTCTTTTTTTAAATTAGTATAAGACATTATTATAGGGAATATAAAATAAAACAAACAATTGTACAATGCACTAGTATTTTGTAAGTGCTTTAAACAGAGTAGTACATTTTGTTTTATCATACACTAAGTTATCAATGTATAACTGCCATATGTTGTTCTGAATATCCTGTATTACTCCACACAATTTTCAGTTTCCATACAAACTGATACAGCCTTAATAATATATTCATATCAGGACTTTGTGCAGGCCAAGCCATCATTGAAAGGGTTCTATTGGACTCTCTTTCATTTCAGGTGTTGTTTCACTATATTTGCTGCATACTTTGGATCACTGTCTTACTTCGAAAATAAATCCCTGCCCAACATGTCTTGTTCCAGAGAGAATGATATGATGGATAAGAACCTGCTTGTACTGACATTCACTAGTTTTTTTGTGTACCTCCAGCATCATTGGCTGAGATACAGCGCACACTTGTATTAGTCCTCTAGCATGCTTCACTTGAGATGATGTACATTCACCAAAATACTATTTTACTCTCTGTCATTGAATAAACAATTGTTGCTTATTGTCAAACAATTTGAATTTATCTTTAAAAACCACCCTATTCTACCTTTGCTCATCCCACTGTTTGAGGCACAATACTATTTCAATCTTCTGTTTATGTTTTCTGTTTTAAACTGTTATTTTAAGGCAGTTACATTTACTGAGGTCACTTTGTACTAATGTTTAACTTAGTGTTCTGGAGCCAATATTCACTCCTCTATAGTTTATCGGCAATATCTCTACTGATTTATTGTATATCACATAAAGAGCCCCTTACTTATTTAAAATCTCTTTTGAAGAGTTTGAACTTTCTACCTTGACTACTTCTATTATCAACAATACTAGTTTTATGCATCCTCTTCAGAGTTTCTACATAGATCCAACTGAAAATGAATTTTACCTCAGTATGTTGCATGAAGCAGTTTTCACCAAACTTTAATTTCTACACGTTATGTGGCACTTCTGTTCTGGAAGCAATAAGTGCACTTACCACATCACTGTTGGAACCATTATGACTGCCTGTACTTTCACAGGCATCATGCTTTTGTTGTACTGTTCAAATAGTGGAATGGCAGTCACTCACAATGTAAACTATTAACATGTGAAAATGCTCTGATGCAGTTCATCTTCAAGTAACAGAGCAGGAGTATTTTATACCATTTCATTCACTGTTTCATCATAATTTACAATATTGTAGATCAAAATATTTCTAATGTACCATATTTTTCAGTGTATATGACACAATTTTTTACTCCAAAATTTGATGTCAAAATCTGCTTGCGTCCTATACACTGAAGGTATGAATAATATATATATATATATATATACGATATACACAAGCCATATTCAATGACAAGGAACCCAC
>NW_013669215.1:94581-98146 GCF_000517525.1 Limulus polyphemus
TTTTACTGGTCATACATCGTGGTGTTATCTGTTCATGAAACGCAATGGCCTAGGTCTGCATGTGGTTGAAGAATTCGTGGGAAAAGTAAGAAGTGATATAGTGATTAATTCATTTAAGAAATGTGGTACTAGTAACGCAATGGATGGGACCGAGGATGACATTCTCTTTGACCATAATATTGGATCCAATGATTCCTTTCCAAGCGACAGTGAAAGCAATGAAGATTTTGTAGGTTTTGAACCAAACTAAATAACAGTACACCTTTTTTTGATATACGGTATTTTCTTATTTTAATGTTTTGAGCTCTTTTGTGTTTAGTACAATATATACTAATTTTTAAAGTATTAAACTGAATTTTTGTTCAATAAAAATCTTTCAAATGCAACTGTCACTTTTTTCCCCAAAACTTTGTCTTCAAAATAAGGGTGTGTCTTATATTCCGAAAAATACAGTATTGCTCCTGACAGGTATTATCTGGCAATATTATTTTGATGGCATGAAGTTTGGATAGATTTTATATTTCAGATATCTAGCTTAACTTTGTTTATATTCTGAAATTTTTGTATGGTGTTATACTGTTATTAATACAAGTCAAACTAGATGCTAACTTTAAAAATAGTTCATAGATAACTTGTTTAAAAATAGTTCCAAACACAGTGAGAAAGTTACACAATTTCATTTTATACCTAATGGGAATTTTATTTTACAAAATACAAGATACAGCTCTATACCCAATCCACAATCACTATCATCAATGAACACAAGGAAAATAAGTTTCACCCTTAGCATAATTAATTTTTTAGATTTAAAGCTTCTTTTATATATTCAAGTCATACTCTGAATATTCTAGTAGTTGATATGAAAGTGTTTGTTCTAATGTCCTTATTACCTTTATTCTATACCTTGCAATGGACCAAAACAATGGCAAAGACAATTTTACATTTCAGGAACAGAGAAGCTGCAGATAGTGAGGGAGCAATATTAAGGTCAAAATCATTTAAATTTTGTCTCAAAAATATATTCAGGGGATTGATTATCTCCAAACAAAATTAGTGACCTCAATATTAATAAAAAACATTTTCACAGTCATTATACATTGCTTTAATTTCAACACTTTGGGTTAGCCTTATAGGGTCTGCATTACACACTAACCATCTTGTAATTTACATACTGATGTTGGTTGTCACCACCTACCTTCACCACATACATAAAGAACAGTTGAATATGCAACCAAGATGGACAATGGTAAAAATTGTACAAATCAACATATCTATAACAAAAAACAATAAGTAGGAAGCACTACAGCTATAAAATGCTAAACAAGTGTTAATATTTGACACTGAAACAAATCAAAAAGCAATGAAACTTTGTTGAATGAAAAGTATTCATTACTAAATCATAGTCATTTTCAAAAGCTCCAAACATTAAGAAAATGTAAATCAGGAAATATTTTAATACATTTTTTTTTTATGCTTCAAAATTCATGTGACTAACATGGTTAAGAAGTTTAGAGAACATTGGTAAGTTATTTCATTTATTATGAATATGAAAAATTAGTATAAAAGTTTAAAAATAACTACAATCAATCATAAAAAAATGTTACTTATACAGTATTCCTTAGCTTTAAAAAAAGTGTATTAAATTAACAACTCTTTGAGGAGGCTAAATTACAAGAAGCTTTTGTCACACTAAGCCATTTAATCCAATTGTAACTCAATAGATTTTTCTATAGAATCATGTATTGTATATTAAACTTTGATATGTACAAACAAAAGTTTGGGATTATCATGTGGTAGGCTGAGAAAGAGAAAGATCATACTTTAATATTACATTAATTAAAAAATTCCAGTTGTCTATGATAAAAGCAAAGATATTATATAGGCCTATAAATATACAAATGTTAGTTGCCTATAGCATTAATTAGAACAAGCAAAAGTACCTGTCCCCAGTGGTGGGAAAAGCTTAAGTTAATCTATCAATTTAAATTATTTCATGGACTTTAAAAAGGTTGATTGTGTTGCACTCTTGGTTTCACTCACAGCCAAAGCTCTGAGCTACTAATACTGCCCACCATGAAAAGTAATTGTTGAGCATTTCAATCATTTTAAGAGCCACTCAACAATAACATATGGTAAATCTACATTTTTATTCTTTAAGCTACGTTGCATTTTGAAATGTGAACGATAGTGTGATTAATTCCTAACAATTTAGTGTAGAATATATTGTTTGCCAAAGCTCTGAGCTACTAATACTGCCCGCCGAGAAAAGTAATTGTTGAGCATTTCAGTCATTCTAAGAGTCACTCAGCAATAACATACAGTAAATCCACATCACATTTTGTAACATGAATGATAGTGTGATTAATTCCTAAAAATTTGGTGTAAAATATCCTGCTTGCAAAATAAAATTTGGCATTAACATTACTCATGCCTATTCTCCTGTCATTTCAAAAGTGAATGTTGAGCTTTTCCTGCATGTGCAACTTTTCAAATGCAGTGTGGGGAGTGGCCAATGTAAACAGAAGACAGATGAATGCTCGGAGAGACACAACAGTTTGTAATATATATAAAATGACACCAAACTACCCTTTTGTGCTGTTTTTCTTTTTGAAAATGAACTAAAAATGGGGCAGGGTTTTTGTTATTTTGCTTTTTGATAGCTTATCATAATACATGATACCACAAGAAATTTGAGCAAATAATTAAAAATACTATGAGAAATTGTTTGCTTAAATTAACTCTGGCAAATAATTTTTGAAAAATCGAGTTATTTCAGGTAAATCATGGAAGGGGTAAAAATCAAAAAAGATATACTAGTTCCAATTCAGTAGCATTTTCCATGAAACACAAAATTAAGTAGCTTAAATACCCAAGATGATGTTGATAAAAAGGCCACAATAAGAAGAATAACAGCTTTACATTTTCCTTACCTTTCCTACTCTACTGACACTCCACACAGTATTGGTACCAACAGATATTTGCAGCAACTTTTCATCATCACTTGGAGAATCAACTGTTACCCAATTATTACCTGCAACATGAAACTTTTAATTTGACAAAAACAAATTTTTCCTTTGGATTTCAATGTCAACAAGCTTTGGAAATCTCCAAAACTTTATCTTTAAAACAAAAGAAATGACACAACAAACAGTTTAAAGAAGTAATTTTAACTGAAACTGCTACTTATTCTGAATGAATTTTCAATGCTAATAATAACAAACATTCAACCTACTCAAACTTTGTACTCAAAATACAACCTGCCTAACTTCAAACACTAACAAACTACCATACAGCCTAAAATAACAAATCACTTCTGTAGTCTGCAAAACTTCAAATCAAAATGAAAATACTAGCATTCAACAAACATATTCAAATTTCATACACTAAAAATAATGTACATTAACAAAAAAAATTTATCATTATTCAAATTTTACAAACCCTCAACCTAAAAAGAACACATCACCATTCAACCTGCTCAAATACTTAACACATTTAAAACAAACAGCAGAGAAATTTTATAAATTCTGAATTTGACTGGTCACAATTTTTAGGGGGGGGGGGGGGG
>NW_013669215.1:98689-107672 GCF_000517525.1 Limulus polyphemus
GTAAAAACAGCTGCTGCTATAATTTTGTCTGGTTTATGAGCTCGTTGCTGTCCTAATTTAGGATCTTTTTAATAAATTCTTGAAAATGTTAAAAAGAGACAGAGAGAAAGGGGGCCGGCGAGGTTGTTTGCCCCGGGGCCCGTGCTGGCTCTCAACGTTCCTGTTTCTGAAGATAGATGTTCCCTTTTCAGGGGTGATTTGGGAATAAGCTGTGAAAGTGAGTGATCTTCAGCAATGCTATAGATAACTGGAGCAACTCACCATCAGAACATGGAAGTGTTTAAGTTGGAGTGGCTGCATTATGGTGCAAGAAAAGGAAGGAATAGGGTAGTAAAGGGGAGCACAAGAAACAAAATACTTGGCAAAAGAAAAGAACCAAAGAAAATGATTTAAAAATATAATTTCAAAAGTAATATGAAAACTAGAATGATCTGCAAGTAAAGTAAGATCAAAAGATACAAATAAAGATTAGCAAGATATTGTTAATTAGGATTAAATAAAAACAAAAATAGTAAAAATAACAATAATAAAACTAAAAAAATAAAATTACTAAATAATAAACTATGTTAGAAATTAAATTAAAACAGATACATCTCATTTGGAAATAATAAAATTAGTGACAATCAAAAACTTCTTTTGCCTTCTGACAGAAAGCTGATTTAAAAGTTAAAAGTTAAATTAAGAAGAACTGGTGATTGATGGAAGATAAGGAAATGGATGTGAAAGCTAAACAGCCTTCACAGGCAGCATAGGTCTGAAGAAAGGACTAATTGGGACACAAGGAGATATACGAGGAATGATAGAGGAAGCAGGTAACAGTAAATGCATAAATACCTGCTCTACAATTCTACAAACAAGGAGGAGAAGGGAATAGATCTTGAGGAAGAGATGGTAGATGGAACATGACAACAAAAGTTCAAAGGGAGGGTGGAAAAGGGAAAGAGGACCACACTGAGGTCCCAATCAGAAAAATTTAAGGAACATGGATGATGCATGACTTGAAAGGAGGGAAATGACAGGTGAAGACAAATCCAGATGAAACCTGGAGAAACAGAAGGTGTCTGACAAGGCTGCCCAATAGCTAGACACAGTCAAAGTGGACAACCTCTGTCAAACAAACAAGTGAATAATTGGGAAAGATGAGTAAAGGAAGCGTGGAAAGGACAGAAACCATGTCGAAGAGACCAAAAGCAGAAGGTATACCATTATCTGTGGGATATGGATATGAAAGAAGGTCTAATAGACCTGGAAAGAAAAATGCAACATGTGAAGTCAGTCTCTGGGCTGAGACTGTGGACCTGACAAAAAGATGAGTGAAAACAGAGTGTAGTGACATCTGGATGAACAATGTATGACCAAGGTTGACAGAACAGGGACTGAGACAGAGGTAATGATATGGGAGGTTGTACAAGTAAAGGTCAGAGTAGTGGGAATGATGGTTGCACTGGCCAATATGGAGTCAGCAGTAGGCAGACACTCCTCCAATCTTGACAGAGGGGGTCCACCCCCCAGAGTTAGCGAAGGTGGAATGTGAGATCAAAGGGAAGGAAGTTTGGTATTCCAGTGGATGGCGAAGGCATATATGAGGTGTCCACAATTGAGAACACACACCCACCTCGAGACCTGTGGATTGAGGGACCACTCCGTGAGGAGAATCTTCTTGGGAGAAGATAACCAATCCAAAACCAGATTCAGGGAGCCAGGAAAATGGCAAGTTACAACCACAATATGGTGACTGTGGTCCTGAAAAGGAGATCCAAGATCTGAAAGCAGAGACCTGGAATTGGTACCCCTTTGCTCTGTGATATAAACAACCACTGTGGATATGTCAGAATGTACTATAATACCATAACCACCCTACCCCGCAGAAGAGTAAGGAAGTGGGACAGAGCTCGATGAACTGCCATAGGCTCAAGAATGGTGATGTGAAGAGAAGACTCTTGGGAGTTGAGGTAAGAACCCCAACACTCTGAAGATGAGTCCATGAACACATGTAAATCCAGATGAGGTGGAATAAGTAGTACCCCTGCCATGGTCTGGTCTTTGTCTAACCACCAAGCCAAGGGTAAAAAAGGGTAAAAGGATGGTCCAAGGGATCTGAGGAGAAGTTCCACTGATCTAGAAGTGTCCAATGAAGGAAATGCATATGAGCCTGACCTATAGGAATGAGAGCTTCTAAGGAAGCTCACATCCACAAAGAGATAGAACATCTCGAGCTGTAAGAAATGTGAGGCGAGGGATTGTGAACTGCCTGCTCCAAACTCATAAATGAAGACAAGAAGGCTGGGCCTGACTGGGGTTGGAAAGAAGAAACCCCCCCCCCAAATGAACAGAGTATTGAGTGGGGGTAAGAATGGACTTCCCCACTGTCATCAGTGGGGAATCCCCCACCTGTGCTGCTTCTTATAGGAACAGAAGAGTGTGGACTGTGAACTGGAAGAAGCAAACAGGAGCCAGTCATCCACTGAAAGAAGAATGCAAAGACTGAGGAAGACAAGTTTAGTTGGGATGGTAGGGCCTTGAATTGAAACACTCAACTTAGAGCAATAAATAACTACCAATGATGTGGGCACTGTGGGGAAGAACTCCAAATTGTAGATTATGCAGAGAAAATGAGGTTTCTAGTATCACAAATGTAAGAAAAGGAGTCAAAGCAAAGCCCTATGAATGGGAAAAATACTAACACATCAGCAATGTAACAAAGCAAAAAATATTTAAGTCCTACACTGATGAAAATTTGGATTATATGTTACATAGTTAACAAAAATGAAAATAAGTTATTCAAATAGAATAATGAATTACATATTACTAGCAATATGATATGTAACATTCAAACTATCTAAACATACCTAGTTAACAAAGTTTGGTTTGTTTTGAATTTTGAGTAAAGCTACATGAGGGCTGTCTGAGCTAGCCATCCCTCACTTAGCAGCAAAAGACTAGAGGGAAGGTATCTAGTTATCACCCACCACCAACTCTTGGGCTATTCTTTTTTCCATCAAATAGTGGGATTGACTGTCACATTATAATGCTCCCACAGTTCAAAAGGCAAGCATGTTTGGTAGGACCAGGATTCAAAACTGCAACCCTCAAGTTAACAAAGTACTTATAAATATCAAATGGACAAACTATTTAAATTTTCTTAGTCCACAAAGTATGTAATAATAATTAACATGCAAACCAACTAAAATTACCTAGAAAACACATTCATAATCAATATCCAACTTAAAATTCATGTAAATTAACCTAGATGACAAAGAACACATAATTAAGTTCTACACTAATGAAAATTGGGATGATAAGGCACATAGTTAATAATGACAAAAAAAAATTATTCAGATAGAACAATGAATTAGATGTTACTGGTAGTAATGATACGTAACATTATTATTTTTCTATACTGAAAGTAAATATATAAAAAAATTTTGAAACAAATGAATGCAAGCACAGTAAAAAACTGTTTAAAAAATAATCTGAAAACGCAAAGTAGCAAATTTATAAATGGTAGCCACATGTGAAAAAAAAATCATGTCTAAACAATGCTGTTCCAATCGAGAAAGTGAGGATTGGTGGATACGTATATGTTCAAAAATGACACAAAATTGATGAGGTATATAAACTAGTGCACTGAGTGTGTAAAGTTTTAGCAAAGCTTAGAGGGCAGATAGAAGATCAAGGTAGCTTTGTGTTAGAGAAAGTAAAACTTGATTGAAATAGCATACTACGCAGCCTCTAAAAATAGTAATGATCATAACCAAGTTATGACCCCATTTCCACCTACACACCTAGCTGACCTTTTGACCAATTAGAATTCAACAACATTTCATTTTCCATAAATACTTTTGTTACACAAGATTTAATTCCTGATGCTTCTAACATTTTTGTTTTTCAACTAGCTAGTGACATTCCAAATGCTGGTGTGCTGAGGCCTCAATGTTATACAGCTGCCAAGGAAAGTTATATACTGACTGAGGAGTAATATACTCCAGGGTACCAGCAATTATGATGATGAGAAGCCAACAAGAATGGATCTCCTGTCAAGGAGAACTGAGAGCAAAAACAAAGAATGAGAAATGGTGTAATTGGATTTTGGTGTGAAAGCAGGATTTAATCATGGAAGGTTAGGCGAGTTTCTAAAAACAACAGGGGTAGAATGGAGTCATAAGACAACAAAACACTAGGAAAATGTTATGAAAAAATCAAGTTTGAAGTTGAAGGATAAGGTTAGATAACAAAGAAGCCATTCATCACAATAACCATGGGATGTTTTGAAATATAAGTTTCATTTTTTGGGTCAACTTATGATTATAATACAATAAAAACCACTGTGTAACATAGCCACTTGCTACACCATTCAGGAGAATGTTATGGAAAAATGGTTATGGTTAGATAACAAAGAAGCTCATCTGAAGTACGTGACCGTTAAACACATTAAAGTTAGTAAGTGGTGTAAAGTTTGTGTGGTTAATGAAGACAAGATCTGGATTTTGTTTTAAAAGCTTTTGAGTAAATGTTCTGAATTACAGACTTTCATTCTAATTTGTGCTATGAGTGTATTGAATTCTTGTACTTAAAAATTGTTATTGACAAGTCTTGTAAGGATGGCACTTTAGGTACCCAGTTGGATATGTGGTTTGAGGCCAAACATATGAACTACGGTGTTTTTGTTACTATTACAATCATTTGAAAGCTTTAATAATGATTATTTTTTATATTTTTTCACTGTATATTGCAATCAACCAGTCATCCATGACTATTAGTGATGAATACTTTAACTATCTAGTTTTGGACCTAAGAAACATGCCTAAAACCAAGCTACATGCATCTCAGTCAAAATATCTTTACTTTCTCCCAACCTCTTATGTTTTCACGAGTTACTCCTGTTCTGACAATTGTGGACCCATCCCATAACAATGCCCACACAAGTCCTGTTGGGCCTACAGAAATCTGGTTGACCTCGCATCCAGCTGGTGTTGTAATATGGATCCAGCCCTGGCCTTCAGGAGCAACTGTTCTTACTCCATAACGAAACATTACCTGGAGATAAGGTTCACATTTACTTGATATGCTAATGTTAAGGCAAATAGAACTAATAAATTATAATTATACATAGAATGGTAAAAACATAAGTCTATACTGTTAAAAACTACAAATATGATTCTCTGATAATAATATTTCATCCTTTCACTGTCACCTTACAATATTATCCCAACTTTGACCTTTCATTAATATAAGCTTCTAAATCTGAACAGACAGACATTTCAACCATTCATCACAATAACCATGGGATGTTTTGAAATACAAGTTGATTATTTTTTGGTCAATTTATGATTATAATACAATAAAAACCACCGTGCTACACCATTATACATGCACTGCATAATGGCTAATCTTATAGTCAGTGCTGATACATATATGAATAGTAGGCCTAATAAATGTACATAGTAGGCCACTTTCTTAAAAGAAATGGTGGAATACAAATTGTATAAAGTATTAAAACTAATAACAATAGTTAATATTTATCTCAATCTATTTTATACCAAAAACTATTCATGGCCTACATATTTATTAAACATATGTTCAAAAATACTTAAGACTGACCTTTTAACAATGGTAGAAATGGGAATTCTAGCATTGAATGTAGGCATGGTCTAGTGATTGAATTATAAAACTCAATTTGTACAGACAAAAAATTAATTGGTAAGACAATTACTTGAGTAAAATAAACAAACAAAATTTCCATAGGAGGCTAAAAATTGACAATTAGGGCTAAAAGTTAGATTTTTATTATTTTATTCAAAAGCGTTATAAAACATGTATCAAAAAAAAATGAAAAATCTCCACATTTCAATTATAATTTTAATTTTGGAGGAAATTGTTAGGGTGCAAAAAAGCAATTTTTCAAAATTTGATGTCACACTTTTTCTTTGGGTAATATGTGTATGTACAGTGTATGCCAGTATGTACAGGCTGGAAAAGGTTAAGGTGAAACAAAGGTTTCTAAACACTGTCACTTTATGAGAAAATCATGTAAGAAATTAATTCAAGTGGTATATGTTTTATTTCAAATAATGTAATTTACAGCTGAATTAACAAACATAAAAACATTTACCAAAAACAAATTAAAATTAACCAACTAGAAATGACAAAATATTTGTCTCTATAATCTGACTGCTACACTAAATAGCACCTAAAGTATTCTTTAAATTTATCTAACATTATGAAAAGAATATTGAGAACACTCACTCGACCCAAAATAGTTACTGCCCATACAGCCACAATATCAGGATCTCCACCAGGTACCTCAGATCCTCCAACAGATACATCAATAAAAGGTTCTTGTACAGGATCTCCATGTATACTGGAGACCTACATAAGCAATACTAAATAATCTGCTCTGATTGTGATATATCACAGTTTTATGAGTGCATACATCAGATAAACTTTCAATATACAATAAACATTGTAAGAGTGTATTATCTCTAATCAGAAAACAACTGCTCAAACTAAACAAAACAAATGAAGAGTAACAATTCCTAAAACTGCAGACCTATATTCTTTAACCCTGACCATCATTCTAATAAACAATCAACAAATAGGAGAAGAAAAAAAATTCAAGAGCCATACATCCATATCTTTGTTCTTAATCACATATCACATTTGTGAGCATTCTAATTGAAAGAAAAGGATAACTTGAACTCATGGTCAAAATGTGATGAACAAGTTGACTTTTAACTGAAAAAAAAAATAATTTAGTTTTTCTTATGCACAACTCTAATAATACAAAATCTGGTGTGAAGTTTAAGATGCATACAAAAAAAGATACAAAAATAATTCAAGTGATTAAAGCTAAATACTATAAATTGTTTTCTTTTCAGTACACATACTGTTTGAAATATTCTAATTGGTATTTAAAGAGCTAACAATGGACTCAGCCAAGAAACTTGAAAAGAACATCAAGATTAAAGACACAAATGGTCTATCATGTTTCTTGGTTTACATGAATCATAAATCATGATCTCATTCTATGTATGTGTTTACTATACTCATCAAGAAGTTGAGTTTACCATAAAACAACTTGTTTTATCTTGTTTCATTTGAATGTGAACCTATGTATCAACATTTATAGATAAAAACAGACAGACAACAAATGTGTTTTTCATCACTCCTCACTACATTTCACATGTATAAATTACATTCTAGGTTATTTGTTCTTTTACTGATAAAACATCTCACACTGCAACCATGTTCTGGTGGAATATTTTTTATGTTCACTAAAAGGAAATCAAATACTCCTTAAAACTTATTAAAAACAAAAATTACTTGTTATGCAGTTAATAGTCTTTTTTTTTATCTCTCTCTCTCTCTCTCTCTCACACACACACACACACACACACACACACACACACGACTATGAAATAGATATAAAAGAAAAAAATTCTTAGAATGTTACTCACTAGTTTTTCATTTGTAATTATTATTTGGTACCTAGCAATAAAATATGCACAGTGATACTACAGAACCAAAATGTTAATTTAATTATTCCATTGAGCCGAGTCTAAACTTGCCTGAACCACATCTAGCTCCCCTTTAAAAAAGTAAAAGTAACCAGTACAGATTTCACATTTGAACCATAAGTGCAATAATTGTCACAATAGCACAACTTAATCCTTCTCTCTCTTATCAAACAATAATTGTCACAATAGCACAACTTAATCCTTCTCTCTCTTATTAAACAATAATTGTCACAATATCACAACTTAATCCTTCTCTCTCTTATCAAACAATAATTGTCACAATAGCACAACTTAATCCTTCTCTCTTATCAAACAATAATTGCAAGAAGCTTTATTATTGTATCAAAAAAGTTAGAGTGAACTGGTATGTACTGCAACATATAACCTTAATAACTAAATAAATAACATCAATGTCCAATTATCACTGTTTGTATATGAAAGAAATCAAAGTTAAATATACAAGTGCTTATATTTTACTTTGAGATCTTTCTTCACTCATAAATGCACTTTTGACTCGTGCTTCAAAATTCTCTAGGTACCATGTTGGCAAATAACTTTGTATCAATGGGCCTTGTCAGAGTACTCACTTTAAAATCTATAGATGTTTCAGATCAGATTATTGTAACAATGCTAGTACTTGCAAGAAATATTCAAGTCATTTTTAAAATGACATGTGACAGTTTCTAAAGATAAAGTATATAAAGTATATATATATATATATATTCACAAAATTTGGCAGTTTTTCAGTTAACATTATAAGTCTTTCACATGCAAAAAATCATATTTTTTAGTGAAGTATTTTTAATAAACTAAAATAAAGATTTGTTCTTGAATATATTGAGCATTTGTTTTAAATATTCTGTGTGCAAAATGATTTTTGTGTTAAGATTAAAAATACTTTTCTTCATCCTAAAAATCCAAAATTTCCTTTGTGTAATCCCTAAAACCTCCTACATGCATTTCAACTGAATTTATTTTTCAGTAAAATGTTTTCTACCCTATCTCTATACGGGATCAGTCAATTTGATCAACCTTGTAACTCCCACAGGAAAAAACAAATATTGAAATAAATATAAATTACCCTTTTTTTTTCTAAAATGACTTCTATTATAACATGAACTACATTTGTTTATCCAAGTAACAATATACATCTATTTATAATTATATTTTATTGTTTTATTGCCCTTTGAACTGTGTCTAACTACTGTCCATGCCATTATAAGTTGTAAATCACTTGGAGAACTTGCAAGTCATGTTATGCTACTAAATTACATTACCTACAAGTTACAAGGAGCTACTCACATGCATGCCTCATGAAACATTTTAATTATATTACTTGTATTACTTATTTTATCTAATCTAGTCTTAAATAACTTAAAAAGATATGTATTTTTAGATTTTAGTTACTTTTATAATAATAAATAAAGAATAAATATGAAAAACAAGAAATAAAGTACTTACCCAAT
>NW_013669215.1:108176-116522 GCF_000517525.1 Limulus polyphemus
CTCTCAATTGTCGATGACAGTTAAGCCTACTTTTTTTTTTTATACTAAAGGTAGTAACACACTAAATAATGTAATGCACTTAAGAACATATATTAATAACATGCAAAAAGTAGACAATATTCCCTAACTCTCAAAATGTTTCTGGATTTCTAACTATGCGACAAGAACTGTTACAAATTCATCCAAGCTAGTGCTTACGCTTTCCCGTGGGGAAAAAATTGCACTCTGAATGAAATTGATGATTATCTATTCAGAAAACAATGTTATACAATACATCACTTGATAGATCAAAATCTTGGCTTTTTATTGGTTATGGGTAATTTATAATTATAATTAAACAAAGAAAAACACTATATGAGACAGAAGTATGTTTGCTAACTCATTTTACACATTAAGTTCAGTCACCAGTAGACTGAAATCTACTTGTAATGCCCACAAAGTAAAACTAATGGTAAAAACTCTCTTCTGTTTTCTAATCTGGCAGTAAAGTGAAATAGTTATGTATCAGAGCTTAACATGTGTTCATTCCACATGTTTACCATAATTAACATAAAATTATTTCACAAGCCAGTCAACAATAAATACCTTGTACAACCAATATCATGTGACTATTGCAATACATCATCCACTGCAATTTAAGCTGAGAAAAGATTATTGCACAAAACATAAGTAGAAAACTTGAAAATTATTATTAATAGAAGTTATGTGTGTGTAATAACATGAAATGCAATATGTGCCAACAGATGCCTGCATCTGAAAGAAAAAACAGTGCTAACTTAATTCTTCACAACATACACCAAATCCTCTTGACAAACTGCATGAAGATATATGATGTACAATTAAACACTACACTTTTTTGTTACTATCCACCTTCAGATCTAATACACACGTTTGACTTTAATATGCAATTGCTTAGAACATATTTAAAGTTTTTATAATGTAAGACAACTGCACAATAAAAAAAGTTTTTAATACCCACTAGTTCAAGTATGACCACAGTTGTAAAGTTCACATCTGTGATGTCTGGTTCTACACATATATAATATATATCTTTACTTAGGTGCAATTAAGAACACATTAATTTTGTTCTTCACTGAATTTTGTAACTTTAAGATAACTATTGTACCTTAGCCCATCTGTCTACAGCTGAATAGCATCTACAACGTATCCATTTTCTTCTGCGTACCAGGGAGTTCCAATGTTTTTCTGGGAAATAGTGGCGAGGGAAGTCAACAGCATACATCCAACCCTAAATAGAAAAGAAAAAACAATTATTTTTTTTTTTACTTAAATCTATGTTCAGCATGTTTCATCAATTATAGCATTAACTTTTATCACAAGAATGGAAATACTTCTTCAAAGCCACACATATCTATGTATTCTACTGGGAAGCCTTATAGTGCAATACATTCAAAACAAACACAGTTTACGAGATGAGAATCCCATTGGATTCTTAAACTTAATATCATGATCAGCTTTACACTGGAGTTGTTTTAGCAATTAAAATTGTGACAGTTCAGCCCAAAAGAGTAAACTATCTTCAGACAGTGTATAATTAATCACAGTAACAAATTTGAAGATTTTATGGTTATCCTCAGCAGTGCACATTTTATTATAAATGTTTACAATAGGTAGTAATAGTTATTTACAAGACACACAAAAATAAAGAATCTGTACATCTCCAATAGTTTCATTAATCTTATCTTCAATCAGATTTATTTTTACTTTTAATTCTTCTTTAAATAGTGCATCTTTTTCTTGTAACTTAAATTACTGTCACTTCTAGTTTCTGTCCCCTTTTTTTTCTATTTTTCTCTCTTTTTTTCATGATCCTCTTTACATTTTCTGTCTCAATTTTCCTGGTCATCTTTTATTTTTCCATCTCTTTCTTCTGGGACCTCTTTTAATTTCTCCCTTATCTGGTGTTAACAATTTCATCATCTCAAGTAATGCTCTGTTCTCACTCTTTGACCTTGTGGTCATCATCTTCAAAGCTGAAGGTTGGTCAAAGTTCTATTTTATTTTCACCAAAATAATATCCCATTTCTGACAACAGATATTGAAAGTTTGTTCTCTTGATAGCAGGTTCTGTAGAATTATCTGGTGAAAATAATTCAATGGCTAGTCCCCATAATAACAACAAATTAGTTTATTCCCTCTAGCATTTCTACAAGCTTAAACACTTGTACATTGTCAAAATTGTTGTAGACCTACATTATTCAAATAATGTTCAAAACTTTCTAACAGTACTGGGACTAATGTAAAAATCACCTTACTTGTACAAGATAACTTAATAAGTGTGATAACAAACACTTCACAAGAACACTGTTGGTTTAACTCTGTGTCTTGAAATCACACACTACAAACTTCACACCTATCTTGTATTCATAATCTAGTTTCAAACATATGATAAAAACTGTGATGTCAAATTAGAACTTTCTAGGCTTAACATCATCATTAAAACTCACAGCTCCCTCTACTCAACAAACAAGTTACCACATTAAAATAGCTTTATTCATCAAACGTATTTTTTTGCCAATTCATAAATTTTCACAAAATTCTGCAAAAAATGTATCAGGTATAATGTGTAAATAATTGTTGCCAAAATTTATAACTTAAAACCACAATCTAGTTTTAAAAACTTCTTATTAAAAATTCATCATGAACAAAGCATATTTACTTCAATACCCAATGGCTGGCCATCAAGATTTTCTTCTAGGTGCCACTCCCCCTCCCACTGCCAACTAGCTGAAGGAAGTTTGAAACTTTCTTTCGGGAGAGACTGTAGTCCATTCTCACTACTCCAAGGTGGACGGTCTGTTGGAAACAGTTTACTGCTAAATCCTCCATAAGGATTCCATCTCTATTAAATAATTGAAACCAAAATTATCATCAGCATATATTTAATCTCAAATCATGCCATGAAGTCCACATGAGTTGTACAAACTATATACAAGATTAAGCATATTTTAAAAAAAGAATATATATATATATGTCAAGATTTTATGTATGGGCTGGATTTTTACAGTAGGTGTATGTGACTTGTTGGCAATATATTTCAACAATAAACAGCACACAGTCCAGAGCTTTAAATAATTGTCTCTTTTTCATCAAAATCCATGCAGGCTGGTTCACTTACTTTACAACACAATTGACAATATGAATTATTCTTCTCTATTCTGTTATTACAATAAAATATGTGATAATTTCACTTTAATAACTGCTTTTTCCACTTTAGAATCCTGGCTGGCTTGCCACTGTCAGGTTTTTATGTATAAGCCAGATTCTTTACAGTAGGTTTCTGTGACTCGTTGGCAACAAATGTCAGCAATAAATAAACACCACACAGTCCACTCGTTTAAAATAATATATTAAAATGAGTCAAATGTATATACAAATGTTTGTGCACTGTTGGTTATCACAGTTGTATCCACAGCTTTAAATAATCGTCTCTTTTTCATCAAAGTCCACACAGTCCAGTTCAGTTACTTTAGAACACAACCTGACAAGACAAATTATTCTTCTCTACTCTGTTATACAAAACATGTGCAATCTGTGATAATTCTCTTTAGAAATTGCCACTATACACTAAAACTAAATTCAGAATCACACAATCTAGATCTATCTCTCTATATAACTATATAACCAACTAACTTGAACTACATTTTGAACACATATTTATAGCCTGAGTGAGGCCTAAAATGTTCCACAAACTATGAGATATTATGATGGAATAATATTAAATTGAAACAATGAGAAAACTTAGAATATTCTAGTAACATTATGCAATTACACAACAATCAAACTATACAATGTATGATTCACAAGTTACATAAAAACCTGCGATAAAAATAACAATCATAACACTCTCATTAAACCCAAATAGTCGTGTATAGCTAAAAATATATATTAATTCAATTACCTATGTAAAATTTATATACAACGTATAAAGAAATAGCAACCACACACATCAAAAATTAACTTGTTCATAAGCTTAAATCAGTTTGCCTAAAATAAATTCCCTTCAAACTTTACAAATCAGCCTTACTTGTGTATTTAGAAGAATCAGACTTTTAATGTCATAAGTACAGTACAGAAAGAATTAGGCATTGATGATTAATTCACCATCTTCTTTTAGGTATTTCATGTCACAGATACTGCTTAACATCTTTTGTATCATCAGACCAAGTAAATTGTAAGTACTAAATCAGTCACACATATTATGAATGCTACTACATTTCAATCTTTAATTTTACTATCAATAACACTTTGCCGAAGTTTTATGATTTATATTTACCTGATTTTCATATGTAACTTCCTGAAAGTGTATGGGAACATCACTTCGAGGAACAAAAACATATACCTGGTGATCACTTCCTATTCCCCATATACATCGCCTAGTAGCTGAAAGCCTTTTAATTTCAATTCCACAATAAGGTACCTCCCTCCAGCTCTGCTCTTGAGTTGAGAGAGTAAACACCTTCCCTAAACTGCTTGTAATCCACAAATTAGTTGCAGGCATTAGCTTGTTTTACTGTTGATCATTTATAGTCCTATACTATATCTGGAAATAAATAAAAAGCATTTCAATAGCAAGCACCTAAGCTACTATTCTAGCTTAATAACAAAATTAATAAAAGTTTATAAGCATTTTTTACCATCCCAAGCTCAGTGACTTTCTATGACTTCTACTCAATTACTTTCAGGTTTCCATTAAGCCAATTTAGCATTTCCCCTTAATATAAAGCTCATCAAATGCAATCATATCTCCTCTACCTTTAATCTTGTCCCCCATAACAAGGTTACCTACCAAGCTGTATTTTCTACATATCCTTATTTATCTTATATTTTATTAGTGCAATCTGTAAACTTCTTGCAAGAACTCCTAAAAACCTACTCAGCAGTTTCCGTCCTTAAATTCCTGAAGTTGCTCTTTGTACTTGATTAGTAATTCAACAGATCTGATACTGCTAATAATATACCAGACTATAAAAGTATAACATACGTATATCTTTTTCATTTCTAAGTATGAGCTTTGTGATTTTTTGGAAAAAATAACTTCTTGTTTCATTGTAATAGTTTAAAAATCACATCGAAAGCTTCTTACATATACATCAGTTATGTGCAGTGTTAATGCACAACTTGTGTATGAGACACTAAGCAACAATTTTACAACCTGTTTGGTAAATTTCATCATCAAGCTTATTAAATGTCTTTTTCTTTTAAGCACTGGTTATGATTTTTCTAACTCTTTCTTCCTTGCAACTTGTTGGCTAATACCTAATTTGCTGGCAATGGTCAGAATAGGTTGGAATTTGAATTCTTCAATAATTCATAAATACAGATTATATGTTTTAAACACATACAAAAAAGGAAACAGTAATACTAGTTCACAGAAATTTAAGGCATGGAGCCATCACTTAACTGCAGTAAAGGCAGCAATCTGTTTTTCCAACATGGTATTAGCTTATGGAATACTTTGCTTTTGGGTGTGGTTGAAGCTGCAACACTGAAGAAGTTTGAAAGGAAATGGTTTGATTTATTTTTAATTTCATGCTGAGCTACATGAGGGCTATCTGCACTAGCTGTCCCCAATTTAGCAGTGATAAACTAGAGAAAAGGCAGCTAGTGAACACCACCCACCACCAACTCTTGAGCTATTCTTTCACCAACAAATAGTAGGAATGACCATCATATTATAATTCCCCCTACAGATGAGAGGGGAAGCATATTTGTTGGTGGGATTTCAAACTCATAACCCACAGAGTGCGAGTCAAATGCCCTAACCACCAGGCCATGCCAAGCCTGAGAGAAGAGTGGATGAGTACTTTAGAGATCAGGGATGGATATTAAAAAAAGTGGGGGGAGCTACTAAATCGGTACATGTAGTTTGATATAGGGTGGTAGTAGAAAACTGGATAGCACATGCAGTCCAAATGGCCTCTTGTCATCCTTTGGAAATAAAACAAGAGAAGAAAACTTCTTGTCACAGTGTTGGTGTTATATGAAGGCAAAGAGTTGAAGGACCTGTAACTATAAATATAATATACCGAGCTTTTGAAACGTTTTTCTATAGTTTAAAAAAAAAAAAGGATCCATAGACTGAACTTTATGCTACTACAGATTGAAACTTGAAAGAACAAATGATATTACTAATGTTATTAAACTTCTAGTTCAAAGGTTCTTATTACTATTTGTCCTTTTTTTAGAACAGAAAATGCAATCCCCACATACACTACTAATACTAATAGTATTAGTAAGAGTCAGACTAAAGTTGAAATAACATTGCACAGTGAACTGTTGAAAAAAAAAAAACAGTTCTGAGCATAGATATAGAATAAATAATGATGCATAAGGGTTATATTATATAATAGTATCTAAAAATTATATTCGAGTCAGAATGAAACTCACACTGACAAACTAGAAACAGAATCGGTATTCACAAGCCCATTAGTTACTGTATTTCCAACCTAATACTAATACTCAGTAATACTAAGTAATAAGTCCTAAGTTTTTACTACTTTAGTTTTACTTTTAGTACTTAAGAAGATAAGTTGCACTTTCAAGTTTTGAATTACTTAGTTTTAGTTAAGTTACATTACGCGTCGTAAAACATTTTGCATTTTCAATAGCTTATACTAATGGGTCAACTTACATTTACATAGCAGGCAAGATAAAAAAAAAAACATCTTTATTGCTTCTCAATTTAAGGTAATTTATTTTGGAATGACTCGCCCTCTTTTATCTTTGGTCGAAACGTCATGAGTCATTCACTGATATGTGAAATGAAAGGTAATAAATAACTAATGACTAATGTATAAATAAGACTGATATTTCAGTTTAATAAATAAAGAGGAAAGAATATGTTATTAACGGTTGTCATTTTACAACATTTACATCGAAAATTGTGGTTAAATATGCGGTAAGGCAGGATACGATTCGCAAGTTTCTAGTGGGAGTATAAAAGTTAAAACATATAAACAGCATGGCAACCCATAACACATCATATTTTACGCTCTTTATTTTAGCGGGCCGAAAATTTCACGTTTTTACTTTTATAAAAACTAACGAGTTTTATTTCACCTACAAGCGTTGGCTATTAAAGAGAAAAGGATAAATGTTTTTATTTGGTTAAGAACGATTACAATGTTTAGGTTCAATAATTTTTTAAGTATGCAAAATTGAATCCACGGGTGGTACATGCAAAGCTGCTCGTGGGATGTTGATCCTAGCTGCCCTTAATTTCGAAATAGAAGAATAGAGGAGAGACAACGCCACACACTTTTGGGTTATTCTTTACTATCGAAATATAGAATTGACCATGATATTACAACACCTCAATGGCTGAAAGGGTGAGCATGTTCGGGGCCAGGATTTAAAGACGCGAATCACATATTATGAGTAGAATGTCCTAATCACCAGACCAAAAGTGCTTAGAGCTTCCTTTTGAAACTTTTACCATATTATTAACGATAGAAACATCTTTTTTATTATTATTGTTTGTTTGTTTATTGCTATTGTAATTTCCTTTTTTTAGCCATCTAAAAAGAGGCATGTTATGCTTTATAATGCATTCTTTAGTATGAATGTGTTTTTGCATGATTCTGCAAGCACTGGGTACAAAATAAGGTACATATGGATCCAGTTCAAAAATATTATTATTACCTCTTTTTTGTGCGTTTGTTTTGTTTGTTGTTTGTTTTAGCGAAAAGCTACACAATAGGTTATCGGCGCTCTGTCAACCACGGGACAGGTCACTTTCTTGAGGGATAAATCGATGTACAAGAAAATTTTGACTAATACGTATATTGGTCATTTATTACATAAATTAGACAGTCGATCAGTCTACCAACAGGACTGAAACCTTGCCTTGATGACAGACTGATAATCTATACATGGAATAGGCAAAGGTGTTATGTAACCTACTGTGGAGTCAGCAAGTTTATTCCTTCGGCTAGTAGCATGAGTTGAAATCTAGATAAACTGGATAGATATAGATGATAGAGAAAAATGGGACAGTCATTTCTGATTTTCCAAAAGAACTGAGTGAAAACGGACATTAAGTGATTCTAGTGCTTTCAAACAGCTAGGTGAATTGGTATAAATATACGTCGGGTCAAATCAGATTGTATGCGACTCAGCAAAGACACAAAATTTGTAGAGGGAATTACTGCGAATAACTACAGAAATGCAATAAACCATATCAAAGTCTACAGAACCTCTTCATTTCAAGCCATCCATAAAATATTAGTACCGCAGAGATAGTTGCAAGTGGTAAATATTGTTACGTCTCCGTTTGTTAATTGATTTTTTCCGTAACATCGTTCCGACGAAACTTTAGCGACA
>NW_013669215.1:116962-118741 GCF_000517525.1 Limulus polyphemus
ATAAAATTGGTTTATCTTTCTGAATATAACTTTACCGATACACTTATTTTCAACAGTCGCTCTATAACAAACGTTATAACAATACTCTCTGACTGCAGTTCAATTACTCACTACCTACACACATTGTCACGTCACACCGTGACCATCTCATATATATACCAGACCCCCCCCCCCAATCTAGTAAATGCTAGAGCACTCCCGAAAGAACGGGATAGTTCTAGAAACGTGGCGTGACACTAGTCACGTGACCTCGCTGACGCAACAATATGAACTGAATAATCATATGACTGACTATTTGTACAGTCTCTGCACTGGAGAAGTACAGAAACCCTTTGATGTTGCACAGGGAACACCCTTTTCAATGTGTAGAAGAAATGAAACAAAGGATGTTTCGTGCCTTTCTATACTTTACTTTAAACTGCTTTATCTGTGGGATAAAAATCAGCTTATTGTCATAGAGAAGTCGTAAGAACTTTGTCTTAGGCACAACAGGAATCTATGAACCTCGAGATCAGGATGTAAGCTCAATTGGTGACAGAATACATGCAAATTATTTTTAACAGTGAAAAACCATTTGCAATGTTCCATTTACACAGTATATTGAAGGCAGTTTACAGCTGTCGCTCAATATATCTCCTACTTATAACCAATAGGAAATCTCAAAATCATCATAATTTTAAAGTCTGATAAAAGATGCTTTTAAAAATTTTGTTGGATAGTCATCATGGCTTTAATATAGGAAAATCTTGCCTTAGTAATATTTGACATTTTTGGAAGAGGTTACTGCTTATAAATGAGGGCAAAGCTGCGGATTTGGTGCATTTGGATATTCAGAAAACATTTGACAAGATGCTACATAAAAGCCTTGTTTAAAAAGTATATCTGTAGCTTTGGGGTAAAGGTTGGCTCATTGAACAGGACACTGACTGGATGGAAGAAAGAAGAAAGTTATTGTTGCGTCAGCGAGGTCACGTGACTAGTGTCACGCCACGTTTCTAGAACTATCTTGTTCCTTCGTGAATGCCCTAGCATTTACTAGATATATGTTTGTCTGGTATATATTGTTGCGTCATCGAGATCACATGACTACAGTGACGCCACGTTTCTAGAACTATCCCGTATCTTGGCGAATGCTCTAGTATTTGCTAGATATAGGGTAGTTTGGTATATATAAGAGGGGACAACGTGACGCGAGAGAAGGTAATGTGTGTGTAAAGATAGTGAGTAATTGAACTGCAGTCAGAAGTATTGTTGACGTTCGTTGATTAGCGTTTGTTTTAACGCGATTGTTGAAGTTGAGTGTATCGGTAAAGTTATATTCGGAAAGAATAAATCAGTTTTATTAGGAAAGGACTTGTGTCGCTTAAGTTTCGTCGGAACGAAGTTACGTAAAATTAATTAACAAACGGAGACGGAACAAATTGGTGTCAGAAGTGGAACGAAAAAAAAATGGAAACGAGAGACGGAAAATCAAACTACAGTTTATCAGACTTGATGGCAGCAATACAAGAGCAGCAAAAGAAACAAGAAGAGAGACAACAGCAGCTGCAAGAAAACCTGCAACAGTGGCAGCTCGAACAACAAAATAAACAAGAAAAGAAACAAGAACGATAAATCAAACAAGAAGAGAGATTACAGCAGTTGTTGGAGGAAAAAGAAAAGAAACAAGAAGAGAGACAACAGCAGCTGCAAGAAAACCTGCAACAGTGGCAGCTCGAACAAAAAAATAAACAAGAAAAGAAACAAGAACGATAAATCAAACAAGAAGAGAGATTACAG
>NW_013669216.1:0-9585 GCF_000517525.1 Limulus polyphemus
CTAGAGGCTAATGTTCAAAACAATTTGTCCTGGAAATGTCCTGGAATTTCATCTCACTTAAGGTGTACGAACCCTGTTATATAGTACCTTATGTGTCCAACTTCTATCTCTGACTCTGAACTTGGCTTTTGTAGTATTTAATGTGTTCCAGCTGCTAGCTGTGGCTCTGAACTTTCCTCCTGTAGTACTTTTCTTATGCTCCAACTGGTAGCCATAAATCTTAACTTATTATCTGTAGTACTTTATGCTTTCTGACTGCTCCAACTCAGAAAGTTTATTAAAACCCATTTATTTAATTTCAAAACAGAATACTTCCTAAATTTATGTTTAGATATAAAATCATATTCCTAGGTTATATATCTTTTTTTCTTCTCAAAAGAAAAAGCTATTCTGTTTCATCAGAACTTTAATTTATCTGTAACTATCTTGATAACTGAAAAAAATAGAGGTTTATCTTCCCAAAAGCAGAATGTCAACTTGTTGTATAAGCCTCTTATTACAAGATAAAATAAGTTCTCAAAATGAAATATAGGTTACCTAACTTAACATTTAAAGACAACAAGGGGCCTGTTGGTCCATTGAGGATGTGCTTTTTATTAAATTTAAAAAAATCAGCAGATAACACTTAAATATTTACTTGTTCTGCATCCACCACATCTGAAAGCAAACTGTTCCAAAGGCCAACCACCCTCTTAGAAAAGTAAAACTGTCTAAGTTAAAAATGACTCTTACCTGCAAAAACTTTAATTTGTATCACCTTGTAATATCATTCTCACCATTAGATACAAAATAAGATGCATTGATAGTATCAATTCCCTTGATAATCTTGAACACCTCAGTTAGATCTCAAGAAAACAGTCAGAGATTGTAACTTGTTTCATCCTAAGTATTACATTAGTACCTTTCCTTTGAACCCTTTCCAACAATTCAATGTTCCTATTAATGTAAAGAGCCAAATACTGAACACAATATCCCAATGATATATACACAATGAAATTATAACACCCTTAGTTTTATATTCAATATTTCTGTAAATATGACCCAAAATCCTACAGTATTTTCCCTACCACTAGCAATGGAAAACTACATGGATGGCTTAAGCAACACCCAATATCTTAACATCATAACTTTGTCATTGAGGTAAATTGAATAGAGCAAAAGCCCCAATACCATGAGATACCACATTTGTGAAATTAATCCAGTTTTATTGAATTCCATTTATAACAATCCTCTGCTTTATTCCTTTCAGACATTTTTTGATCCATTGAGCCAACTTATCACCCAATGTCCATATATATATATATATATATATATGTGTGTGTGTGTGTATATATTAAAAAGCCTTTTATGTAGTTCCTTGTCAAATGCTTTAGATGCACCAGTTACCCTCATTTACACAAGGTTACGCCTTCAAAGAATGTCAAAAGATAAGACAAGATTTTCTCTAGTGAAACCATGTTGACTATCAACAAAATTTTAAACCATGTAAAATGACTTTGTAAGGCATCCTTTATCAGAAACTTTTCCCCCCCACTGATGTAAGACTAATAGGTCTATAGTTACTAGAATAATTTTTATCACCTCCCTTGAAAAGAAGAGTAACATTAACTAACTTCCAATCCTTTGATTATTCAAGGGCTTACAGAATATATTAGTAAGTAGCTCATGTGTCCAATCCTTAATCTCCTGCAAAATCTTCAAGGAAATATTATCTGGTCTAGGAAGCTTCTCGTATTTTATACTTCTCAATTTTTTCTTAAGTTCAGGATTAATGTAATCATCTTGTTTGATCTTGTTAATATCTAGCAACTCTTCAGGAATAAGATTATTGCCTAAATTCTTGTTAATAACAACTGAAGAAAAAGTAGAACTTAGTATCTCAGCCATCTCATAATAGTTAGAAATAAGCTCTCCATTATCATTGTTCAAATGTGCCAATTCCATCCTAAGATTTTGTTTACTGTTAATGTGTGTAAAGAAGTCTTTACTGATAATTTTTACATTTTCAGTCAGCTTTTTAATTATCCCTTTTAAATTGCCTAACATCCTATTTAACTAATCCTTTTGGCCTTCTATCCTCTAAATCTTACATTGTTGCAATCAACATAAACTTCTTAATTTAATACTATTTTCTTTAATTTTATCCTTTATACTCCTACTGAGCCAACTTGGTTTTTTTTACTTGCAGCCACCATTTTTTTTTCTAAAGGAATATGTCTGTTTAAAGCTTTATTTTTAAAACCTTTCTACATTTTGAATAGTATCTCCAATTAATTAAGTTGTTCAATTCTCAATAGATAATTTTTCTCACTTGCCTTCAGACTTAGATTTTTTGAAAGTTATAACCAAAATTCCATCATTCCTTATCTCCATCTTCAGTAAAACATCAAACCTAATTGAGCCATATTGCTTACGTCACCCTCCTAATCTTTTCTGTATTAAAAGTTAACAATAAATCTAAAATATCTTCCTAGTAGGTTCCCTGACCAACTGCAGAAAAAAAACAACATATCCTGAACGGTTTCTAAAAAATCTTGTAGTTTGACTAACACTTTTCAATTTATATGCCTGCATAATGATAAACTTGTTAATATCTGTAAATTTAATCTCATTGTAAAATTTATCATTCATTTTGTCAGTTTCTTCTGGTGGCCTGTAACAAGTTCCAGTTAAAAGCTTTCTACTCCTATGTCTACTAAAAAGTGGTTCTAAGGGCACAGTATTAATATTGCACTCCTTTTACTCACCACATGGATTTATATTTATATAGGATCAGAAGAATATGTAGCATTTATGTTTCTAATTTATTCAGTAGGCAAGTCATTGCTAAACAGATTATCTAACTGGGATGATTGCAGATGTAGTGACTACTGAAAATAGTGTGAGAAAGCATGTATTAAATCATGTTAGCAATGTGAAATTGTATGTGGTGATAATGTTCAACATACAGTTTTTTGGTCAGAAGGTGTTATTCTTCAATGTGGGGAGACTAAAATTACCCTTAGGCTTTGAATAGTACTCATCCTGTACTTGTATCCACTGACAGACTTATGCCGTATTTTTGTCTTTCCAGCCATAACTTACCTGAACATTTATCACCCTTAACCTGCTAATGCTGTTACTTACATTGTCTAACTTAAAATGGTAACCAGAAATGTCTCTCTTTAAGTAGTTATCACCCATAAACTTCCCAATGTAATTAATACCCATATTCCACCTGAAACCTTTACCACCCAAACTCATCTGATCACATAACTTGTACATGTAACTAACCCTAAGTAATTGATTACATTAATATTTATTTTGGGTTTCTAATAAGGTGAGTTTCAATATCAATATGTTCGTATCTGAATAGCATAAGGATAAAAATGTTTTTAAATGAGAAGAAAATGTTGATATTACAGATTGTTTTAATACTGGCTTTTATGTTTGTATGTGTATAATGCTCTGGTGTACAGATTTTTTACAGAGCAATCAGTTAAGGCTTACAAGCTTGAGGTTTGAAAGATATCAAGGCACAGAGTATGGGTTTGTGTCTCTGAACTTTGACTGAGTTTGTTAACAAGAAATATTTAGAGAACAACAAAGTTTTTTTATGAAACACACTCAAAAGACAAACATAATATACAGTTACAGAACAAGGCCTAGTGTTTGCAGTGGATGTACTGAACCAGCAAGAGAGAGATGTTAAAAAGAAACCTATGTTTCTCTCTCTCACCAGTCTAGTGTGAGCTCTCTCTATAAGCTAACAGAAAATGTTATATAAAAACAACCCTTGAAGTTACAGTAAAAAGTTAACTTTACAGTTAAGAAATATAGCTGAAATTAGGAAAGCTCTAGACAGTTTAAATCAATATGAAAAATCTGCTTTATAGGGGAGAATGTGGCTTTAAGCACAAAACAGAATAACAAAGCCAACTGGATCTTTCCACATTACTGAGAGCTCTACACGTAAGCCCTGGGTCATTAAATCTGGGTGATTAGTAGAACTTCCTAATCAATTAATCTCTTGACTCTTTAATCTGTTACATTCAATTAATCGATTATTCTCACAAGAATTGATAGTTGGAATAATTGAAAATAGTAATAACTGAAAAATAATAATAATGATGTGTGTTAATTAAACTTGTTGCTGTTAAAAAGTTACTATATACAACTTACAGAAAAATTGTTGGCCCAGTGACTAATGCTGATTTATTGGATTAATGATCAATCAATGGATCTGAGTCTCATGTACACCAAAATAAAGTAAAGTAAAAAACAATTACATATTAGCTAGGGGGGGGGGCAAAAACAGGTACTCTTCTGTACCATGGATGTTAGTTTCAGTTTTATTGTTGTTTATGAGACTTTACTATATTTTACATAGGTAATGCCTCAGCTATTGAATCATCTGAACATGGATGAGCTTGAAGACAGCGTGGATTGGGGTACTCTGGTGGTATACACATGCAGTGTTAGCTGTGAAGAAGGTCCAGTGTATCATCCTGAGTTTCTATGGAAACAAGACTTTTCAAATCATGGAGAACTGAATAAGAATTCTCTAAAATAGAAAATATTGTTTAAAATTGGAATGTGCTAATTAAAGATCTCTGCTATTTATACACTGTTTTCACTTATCGTAATAAATATTGCACTACTGAATATTAAACAGAGATATAGAAGTCTTTTTATTGTACTTTTAGATGACAACTTCTACTGACTCATGGAAGCCAAAATTGTGTAACACAGTCTGTAAAGAAACAGTTAACAGAGTAAGGACATAGTGTTGACTGTAACCACCAAAATGGAAGTTACAATACAGCATTGCAGAGACAAATCAGCAAAGATGAATCAATAGTGTAAGGGTGTAGTATTGATTGTAACCACTAAGATGAAAGTTACAATACAACATTGCAGAGACAGATCAATAAAGATGAATCAATAATGTAAGGGTGTAGTATTGTTTGTAACCACTAAGATGAAAGTTACAATACAACATTGCAGAGACAGATCAATAAAGATGAATCAATAGTGTAAGGGTGTAGTATTGATTGTAACCACTAAGATGGAAGTTACAATACAACATTGCAGAGACAGATCAATAAAGATGAATCAATAATGTAAGGGTGTAGTATTGTTTGTAACCATCTAGATAAAAGACACACCACAATATATTAGAGACAGATCAGTAAAGTTGAATTGGTAGTGTAAAAATGTAGTATGAATTGTAACCACCAAGATATAAGACACAATGCAACATTGATTGTAACCATTTAGATGAAAGTTATAATCAAAAAATTTTAGATGGAGGTTTCTTCACTTGAACTGATATAATACTCAGTCCTATTTAGTCTAATAAATATATATACTCAAATGATATACAGTAAATGTCTGATATATAAAAGTGTGTATTATGTTTGAAAAAGATGACAAACAACTTCAGTGAAATGTTTTTTTATTTTGTATAATTTTACCCATTTTTTCAACTTGTGTCCCTTTGGAGGGTCTTTGAGCATCATAGGTTACAAAGCTATTTCAAACTTTAGTAACTGAAAATAATGTAAGACTATAACAATACAAAGAATGCTGCGTTTTGAAACATGCTAAAAGAATTTTTAAACAAGCTAGAGTTGCTGTTCACAATAATAAACATAAATAATTAGATAAAAATAAAATAAACTGTACATAGAGTAATAATAGTTTTTCAGGGGTCTGGCGTTGTATCTATTAATGTAATGGGGATTAGATTAAATCAGAAGAGATTACTGAAGTTTCATATTAAAAAGTTATTGTATCACAATGCTACAAGAGTACAAATTTGTTGTTTAGCATTGCTCCCCTGTTCAACAAAAATGCTGAAAAATTGTCTTAAAAATGGTGAGAGCTTGTCAATTCACTGGATGTCCAGATCCTGGACACAGTTTGGGAGTGAAATTCATTGCAGCTTAGATGACAACAAACCATGCAGTATGTAAGGTTGCTACTTGCTATTCAGGAGGGTGAAGTATGATCACCAAAGATTTAGAAATCTGGTTTTCAGACACGTGATCTATGGCAGTAGTATGAACTGTTATGATTGCAGGATTGCTATAAAACACCAAGACTTGGTTTTCAATTGTGCTCTAGTGAGCACATCCTAGAGCTCTTAGACAGGATATACTTCAGGCTTTGCATTATGTAAGAACCAAAAGCCACTAGGCTGTTACACACACATGGGCTAACATGGAAAAGCAATTTTTGGTTGTGTTCACACTGAAACATTGAATAATGATGAACACTGTATAGTGTGCTGCCCAGAGGTAAAACTGGCCAAAACAGTAAACTCTGGCAGAGACTTTTAGGTTTTCTGTTGTAGTCGTCATCGATTACTTCGACAAGTGGGCCAAAGCTTATTCATTGGTTGATGCATTAATACAGTCTGTCACTAATGGGTTGATTAAATAATTGATAGGACAATATGGATCACCGGAAAATTCCACATGGAGCAAGGGGTTTCAACAATCAGTTACGTTCAGAGTTGTGCAAAGTGTTAGGTTTGGTAAATGAAATGGAAGAACAGGAAATAAAAAGTTTCAAGTGGACACTTAAGAAGTTTTTGTTAATCTTCCGTATGTCGTGAAGGCACATTGTGAAACAAAACGGAAGTTAGTGGTGGTTTGTCTAGTTAGTCAGACCTAGTGAAAACACTGTTTTATATTATTTTGGCTCGGCTGATAAGGAGGAATATGCTAGAAATACTTCTCTGATAGTCCAAGATAAAGAAACAACAGTGGAGGAGCTGCATGACAACTATGATGGTTGACCGAGACATTCTAATTGATGTGGCTTGGATTAACTGTCAGACCCCAGGTTGACTGTAATAGAAGTGATAGTCCTTGCTTTCTGAACTATCAATTAGCATTTTTAGTGGTGACAAATCTGTATGATATTAGGTGATGGCTTCTCAATTATTATACAGTTAGTAGACATAAAGTTTAGAACACCAGCATTTTATACAACTGGATGTGATTGCTACGAGTTTGTAGTATAAGCTGAAAGAGAAGTGTAACAGTTTTTGATGGCTAGATGTTTTTATAGAATATTTGCAATAATTTCTCACATTATCTAGTTTAGTAGTAGTATAATTTCTGTGAAGCAGACCGCGTGATACGCAGCTAGGATAGCTGATGTTATAACATGTAACATCTAAAATGTTTTCAGTTGGCATGGTTAAAATGATCCCTAGGATATCAAATTCATCTGGAGGCTGAAAAGGCTTTTTAGTGATGTTTGCTATCCTGGAGCACAGTATTCTGTGATAAGCATTTACAGGATATTGATACAAAAACCACCTAAGACAGACAGTGTGTATGTCAGTGTAAAATTTAAGTGGCATTAATAGACAACGCATATGAGGTCTATACGTGGCATCCACGTGTACAGCGAGGGAATTATTTTCTTAACTATCACAGAATATGAATTAATACGTGATAAACCTTAGCAAAAAGTTTTTCTCTAGATTTTGCTTATATTTACTTTTCGGTTATGCTAGCTGTAGTTAATAGATGGAGTCATAATATCGTTATACTAAGACTACTTGTGTTTTTGGGTGTTGTAGATTCAATTCCTTCTTCTTGATCACTGTTACAAAAATATGCGGACTCTCCAAGGAAAACTATATGTTTTGTTAATCCTTATTGAAAACAATAGTTGATTTCCTGAAATGTTTATTTTCAAAGGTCTTTATGCCTTTTCCCTCTAGGTATTACAGCAAAGGAAAAAAAGTCTCATGTTTACTCAGTTTTGCTTAAGTTTTGCATGATAGTATAACAGTACTAACAAATCTATATCATCACCAACTAATGCGGTCTTCGCTGTAGATGTATTAGCAATAAAAAGATCTACATTTTCAGATGAATGTTTTGTTTTGACTCCCTCAGTTTGCAGTTTCTCGCTTAGTTTAGTAATAAATATATGTTTGTTTAATTATTGGCATTAAAATTAATTCTCTCGTGGTCATGATTTGATTAAATTTTACTTGTGTGCCAGTATAACTTCCTTTCATCTGAGATGTGTCATGTCTTCTCATTTTAATATCCGACGTATTTGGTCGTCCTTACTTTTGATGTTTCCACTGAAATACAGGGTAGGTTTCCTATTAACTTTTTTATTATTCTATACATTTCATGTGTTGCCTCGTGCTACACAGTTTTTGCACATTTCTCCTTTACTTGCTTACACAAACGGCTAAACTCCTTATATACTTCACTATATTTCTGTCCTCTTCTTAATAATTCCATTCATCTTTTTTTAGAATGTCGTCATTTATATATATTTTATTTTTATCCTTTCTTCCTCTTCACTTCCCATCAACCATCTCTGCTAGTTTCCTGTAACACTCCTAACCGATAGTTCCTCAGTCATGCTTGGTTACAAAATTTTCTTTTATTAATATTTCATATCGGTTCTTAGCTTCTTTCAAAGTCCATGCCTATTTTGTGTATTGTTCTAAGCCCCATTTTTTAACATGTGAGGCTTTTTTTGTTCAGGTTTGATTTTATTTTCCCGATCACTGGGTTGTGAACCGAGCCACAGTTTGCTCTTGGGTAAATTATATCTATTATAATAGAGTTTTCCAAGGTCATGTGAGCTAACTAGTATGCTATTCCTACTTTCATCTACCTTTGCATTAAAGTCACCTATTAACATCAAATATTCTTCTGACTTCACTACCTGCACAGATTCCCTAAGAGTTTTATTAAAGCTTTCGATTTCCTCTTCTTTACTATCAAATGTGGGCGTATAAAGTTGGATGGTGGCCTAATCAAAGAATTTTGTCAAAACTTGGCTAACATACCGTGTCTGAGATAGGCTAGAAGCTTTTCAAACGCTTGCTTAATTCCCGTTTCACTATCCAACCTACTACTTTACAATGCTCATTTCCTTCTGAATATATAAATTTACAATCACCACTCATAAGAGACTGAATCAGCTCGTCTAGTCTCACTTCTTCGTAGTTTAAACTTTCACTTCTATATAGTTTTCACGTTCTTATTTTTATCTTGACCTTCATTTTGACATACATTTCCCTGTTGCTACTTTTATGGATCCTAACACCAACAGTGAGGATTTCTAAAAGAGTGGGTTTTGTGTGCAACCCATCCTCACAGAATCCAATAATTATAGAAGCACTAAAATCCTTCCAGACTACGTGGCAGGTTGTCCAATAGTCCCACAACCAGCCGTGAATCTATTTACTACTTCCATTACATGGCTAACTAGAATTAAACAGTGCGGTAAGACACCAATACCTCTTCCACACCCAATAGATGTCAGTGAGAAGTACTGTAAAACACCCACACCTTTTCTGCACCAAATGAGTATTAGCAAACAGTGCAGTAAGGTACCTACACTTCTTCTTCATCTAATGGATGCCAGCAAACAGTGCAGTAAGGTTCCTACACTTCTTCTTCATCTAATGGATGCCAGCAAACAGTGCAGTAAGGTACCTACACTTCTTCATCTAATGGATGTCAGCAAACAGTGCAGTAAGGTACCTACACTTCTTCTTCATCTAATGGATGCCAGCAAACAGTGCAGTAAGGTTCCTACACTTCTTCTTCA
>NW_013669216.1:10184-12333 GCF_000517525.1 Limulus polyphemus
CACCAAATGAGTATTAGCAAACAGTGCAGTAAGGTACCTACACTTCTTCTTCATCTAATGGATGCTAACAAACAGTGCAGTAAGGTACCTACACTTCTTCTTCGTCTAATGGATGCCAGCAAACAATGCAGTAAGGTTCCTACACTTCTTCTTCATCTAATGGATGCTAACAAACAGTGCAGTAAGGTACCTACACTTCTTCTTCGTCTAATGGATGCCAGCAAACAATGTGGTAAGACATCCACATCTCTTCTACACCCTATGGGTATTAACGATGCTGCTCAGGTGCATACCAGGAGACAGTTATGGGGATTATTTGATGTTACTAGTGCAATGCTTAAAAGACATCCAACAGAACCCTAACATTAGAACCCCCTTCCTCCAAAGAAAAAAAAAAGATGTAACTATGAAATTCAGTTTAAATCAAACTTGCATAGTGATAATGGAGCTTGGAAAATTGGGAATAAACAAACTGATAGGATAACTAGGTAACAGAATAACTAGAAAACGAGAATCTGAACACGTCGAGTTTAATATTAGTAAAGATAAGTCTGTAAAATTAAAAGTAATTATAGTAAATTCAGAAATATACTAAGCTACCGTTATTCCAATGTTACGTCTCTGTTCGTTTAATAATTTCCCGTAAAAAATTCTTCCCGAGGAACTTCAGTGATACAAGCCCTTTCTTAAATAAAACTAGTTTATTTTTCTTCGATACGACTTTGCAATACACAGAATTTCCACAGTCACTTTAATTTAAACACACGCTATAATTCATAATGATTTACACACTTTATTTACGGCTTGACTCGATTATCTGTCTCTATCTCCCTGTCTGCTATTCAATTATCTATCTATCTCTCTATGCCGTCACTTCTCGCTGGTCTTATATATACGAAATAGAGGGCGTCTGGTAAACACTCGAGCCTTCACGAACATTCTAGATACTCATTACGTGTTACTAGCGTCACGTGAATTCCGCTGTCGTAACACTGCCCCTTCCTTAGTATTGTTCGTCACGAACAATAGCCACTTAAGTTAAATCAATAGATAATTAACAATAACTTAATTAAATGTTCAGAATTTACAAACACAAAATTAAAATTCCACAAAGTCTCTTAATTTCATGGGACGTATCTTTTTCAGTACTGGTCTCCGTTTCGTTGGCTTCTGCTTCACGTGGGGTTCATCTGCTTCATCAGGAAATGTGCTATTATCGGTAACAGTCACATCAGTGGTAGTAACTTCATCAAGGGCTTCACTGTTTCCCTTCTCAAAACCGAGTAGAGTTTCTTCTTCGACAGTGGCCTTTCCAGGTGACACATCTTCCGCAGTGTCGTCTGTTTCGTTGTCCACTTCATTCCAACTGAAATGTCCTGGACCATGATAATGCCAAAGCCTGTTGGCATGCACCAACTTTGGCTTACCTCGCTGACCACATCTTATTCGGAAAGTCACGTCTGAGAGACGATCCACTATGTCATATAGGCCTTCCCATGGAGAAGACAACTTAGGAGACTTCCCTTTGGTCTTCCTGGGATTATACAAACACACCTTGTCTCCTGGTACAAAGCTGACTTCAGTAGATCTCTTATCATTACATAGCTTCATGGAATCAACAGTCGTTTTAAAGTTTGAACACACTTGAAGGTGAATATCATCCATCCTTTCCGATAACACTTTCACGAACTCTGCCACATTTTCAGGCAACTCATCGTAAGGTGGGCGTCCTGTTAACAGATACACTGGCAATCGAAGTTCCCGACCAAACATCAACTTTTCTGGAGTGTATCCAGTGGCTTCATGCTCTGCTGTTCTATAGGCCATCAGTGGAGGGAGTAAGACATCCCAGTCATCATGGCGACTATTACAAAACTTTGCCAATTCCTGTCCCAGTGCCCAGTTGTACTTTTCTGCCATCCCATCAGACTGTGGGTGAAGTGGCGTTGTTCTGGTCTTTCGTATGCCAAACAACTTGCAGCATTCATGGAACACAGCTAATTCAAAGTTACGGCCTTGATCTGAATGCAGGTCGTATGGCATACTAAATCTGAAGAAGAAATCACTAATAGCCGAAGCTACTGTTATAGCTTTCTGATTTGGTATTGCATATGCCTCAGGCCACTCGGTGAAATAGTCCATCACTACA
>NW_013669216.1:13159-14224 GCF_000517525.1 Limulus polyphemus
TGCCGTCAACTGTCCAAGTATTTCCCGTGGATGCCCCTTCAAGCCCGCTGCCAGATATACAGCTTTGTGCTCCTCTGTCCATCGGTTCATCTCTGCCAGTAGCTCAAATTGTGCTCTATATGCTTTCCACGGTGCTTTCCCATCGAATTCCTGTGGCTTCCTTCGTACTGGATCACTCCTAGTACTGACATTCATATCTGGGATGTGGCTTCTAACGGGACTGAATATGTCTGCATTAGGGTTTAGGTGCGGGGTCAGGAAGGGGCTTGCTATTGTCTGGGGCTGATTAAGTCGATGGTTGATGTGTCCTCCTTGTGTAAAAGACAATAAATCATCCTTTAACGTATCTAATTCGCTTTTAAATTTACTAATGTTTTCCGTTTGTACTTCTTGTTTCTTTTCTTGTTCCAGTTGCCACTGCTGTAGTCTCTCTTCTTGTTTCTTTTCTTTTTCCTCCAAGAACTGCTGTAATTTCTCTTCTTGTTTATTTTCTTTCTCCTCCAACAACTGCTGTAATTTCTCTTCTTGTTTATTTTCTTTCTCCTCCAACAACTGCTGTAGTCTCTCTTGTTTATTTCGCTTCGCTGTTCGAGCTGCCATTGTTGTAGATTTTCTTGCCACTGCTGTAATCTTTCTTCTTGTTTCTTTTAGTTTTCCTTTAACAATTGCTGTAATCTCTCTTGTTTATTTTGCTGTTCGAGCTGCCATTGTTGCAGGTTTTCTTGCAACTGCTGTTGTCTCTCTTCTTGTTTACTTTCTCGTTCTTCTTGTGTCTTTTGCTGTTCTTGTATTGCTGCCATCAAATCTGCTAAGCTGTAGTTTGATTTGCCGCTTCTCGTTTCCATCTTCTCTTTTCTTCTTTTTTTTATTCCACTTTATGACACCAATTTGTTACGTCTCCGTTTGTTCGTTCCAACGAAACTTTAGCGACACAAGTCCTTTCATAAATAAAACTGGTTTATTCTTTCCGAATACAACTTTTACCGATACACTTAATTTCAACAGTCGCTCTATAACAACGCTATAATTCTCAAAGAACGTTTCACGTGCTCGTGCTCGACAATA
>NW_013669216.1:14966-19054 GCF_000517525.1 Limulus polyphemus
AAACAATTATAAACATTTATACATAAAAAATAATGTTAAGGTTGACCCTTTTTAAGGTTTGATTTTCAATTGGCTATCTTTCCACCGTCAACTGTGGGTATCGAATCCCATTTTGAGCTTTATAAGCCTTCTGACTTACCGCTGAGTCATAGGAGTGGTATTTTTTAATACTTTATAGTACACTTTATTTTTCAGGCCTCCTTCATTTCCATTGTTTTTCCCAAGTAAACGAGTTCCCAACGCAATTTGGGTCTTACTTCCGCCAGTACCTCCAAAACAAGAGCACATTGCATAACTACCCACCTTATGATGTGTGTCCAGGTGGTACATGTCTGTTTTGTAGCTGCGTTGTTTCTATTTTCTTTTTTGCTTTCATTTTCGTCGTAATATCACAATTAATTATTTTTCATCATAGGTTTGGATATGCTGTGTTAAGTTCACGCTAGACTCCTTATGATGTAATGATCTCTATTTTAATTTGTTTTCTTTTTAATTATATATATATATATATATATATATACCCACTGTGCAGCTTAGCTTCTAAGCGTTTACAGTTAGTGTTGTTATTTAACTGTCTATCCGTTTCAAATTAGGAACAGCTATGCGAAAGAAGCATCAATACCAGGTTGTGAGAGCAACATTTGAGTACAATCTTAATTTCAAAAGAAAACATGATACCTGATTGTTCTTGAAACAAGATTTTGTTCCAGAGATTGTATAATCAAGTGAGATCAAATTTTCAGCACATTCATTATTTAAACAAAAATAAAAATACCAGACTGTTCTTCAAATAAGGTTTTCCTTCACAAATGATATAGTAAAGTGATGTAAAATTTTTAGCGCAATCTTTACTCCAATAAAAAACAAAATATATAATTGTGAGGTCAAAGTTTGGGTATACAATTCTTATTTCAAAAGCGAAAACAAGAACTATTTCAATTCAAATATTTTTGTCCATTTCTGCCAGTCAGATAGTAAGTAAGTAATTTGAAAATTTCATTAGTTTGTCGACGTTGTTCCAGATAAGTTTTATTAACGTCGCGTTTTGAGTTTCCATTTCGACCTTTCTCAGATATGAAGCTACCATTTTAATTCAGAAAAATAAGCAAAAACAAAACACGCGAGAAAAATGTACTTTAACTAATCGGTAAAATTCTCTATTTGTGGAAACTACTAAGTAATTACTTTTTTAAATCTACCATATATCTTGTACTTTTAATTGTTGGTTTTAAAGCAATTTAGCAACGTTTACTGAGAGCATGGATAAACCTTATTCAAATAAGAATCTATCCCCAGGTAATGTCTATATGAACCCCATGTGATGTTGAAAATATTTTCTAAACTTTTTTATACACCAAACTGCTTGTAGATCCATGGCTTTTTATTTGTAGGGCCCATAATAACATACGAGTTTCACAAAAAATATAAATAAAAAATGCCATCATTATTGCAATTAATCCCGCTAATTACTATCGGGGTTCACTATGTAGTTTAGATCAAAAATACTTATTTCACCCTCTTTTTTGGTCAGTTCTTTATATTGAGTGTTGTACCTAGCATAACGTAATATGGTGATCGTACTCATTGTGAAAAGCTTCATAAGTGAACAATGACGGGAACGACTTGTACTTCGATGTCGGTTCTTTCTATCATTGCAAAGCAGGATTCGCCAAGCGTTGATTTGTTTATCCAGTAATCATAGCGACTTCGCTATTTGATGAGCTTGGTCGAACGACCAGTGGTGCAAAGCTACTATCCGTGGGATTATGACCAAACGCTTCTAAGTCAGAAGCCCGTTTAGCCACTGCAATGGTACCACTCGTCCTCCCTAATCCTTCAAAAGAAGAAAAGTCTCATGCAAGCAAGAAATTGAGACCTATACACTTTACGTCTCGACACAGATGGTTTTTGGGCTTTTATGTCTTCTGAAGTTATTTCTTGATTCCTGGATACCCTTGATTTATTTAAACCAAAATACCTACCAAGATCAAACTGAAATTGAGCGGCTTTTATTCATAGATAGCTCAGAGATAATGCATTGACCCTGTTAACCAGAGGCAATGAGTTCAAGCCTCAGTCCCGGAGTCTCTTTTCATTTATCGGCTTTTTCACTTAAAAATTCAATGCCAAATAAATTAGCTCAGTATTATGCAATATGCAGACCACGCCAGTATAGAGAATGGTATGTAAACAAGTTAACGGATTTTGCATTCTATGTAGTTGTTAGTGCAAGAAATTATACACTTGAACACACTGTATTAACTTGAAACGTAAAATTAGTTTGTTGAAGTTGTATGAACCAATGAAGCTACTGGTCACTCAAAGTGAAGTTGTACAAACCAGTCAAGCTACTCTGGTCTTTCAAAATGAAGTTAAACGAACCAATCAAGCTTCTGGTTTCCCAAAGCGAAGGTAAACGAACCAGTCAAGCTTCTGGTTTCCCAAAGCAAAGTTAAATGAACCAGCCAAGCTTTTCGTTTCCCAAAACGAAGTTAAATGATCCAGCCAAGCTTCTTGTTTCCCAAAGCGAAGTTAAATGAACAAGCCAAGCTTCTGGTTTCCCAAAGCAGTATCTTGTAATACCTGAAAGGGTAAACCATGTACGGCAGAACACGAAATAAACAAACAGAGATGCATCAATTTAAGTCATATTAGGATTGCAATGTTAAAAAAGAGGAAACAATACTATTAAATGCAAATAAAACTTGACGTGGTGAAGACAAGCATTAAATAAGTTGTCGTACATTGTTTTGTTTTATCTTTTTGAAGAAACAGTTTTTAGGAAGAGCTAACCTTATATTTTGGAATGTATTAAACAAGATTAACTGTTTATCTTGTTACAATTCAATGTTAATTATTTCTTTTCACTCAACCGATAAAGGTAACATTTAGTGTCATGTTCTTGCTTATTTTGTTAATTTTTCTTTTCATTTCATAATATGGGAACATTCTTACATTTTAACTGACTGCCAAAAGAAGCGTAACATGTAGCAAGCTTAATATGTAGCAACTACATCCATGCAATCGTATAGATATTTAATCAAAGGTTTGTCAAAACGTATCATCGACAAATCTCTTCCTTTACGTTATTTGCTACAACAACTAAAACTGGCGATCACATAATAGTTGCCCCCCAGTGGCATAGCAGTATGTCAGCGGAATAACAACGCTAAAATCCGGGTTTCGATACTCGTGTTGGGAAGAGCACAGATAGATCATTGCATAGCTTTGTGCTTAATTACAAAACAAACAAACACACAATAGTTTCACGTATTTGTAGAAAATTCCTAAACTAAAATACTGAGATCTTTAAACACAATAAAATTACTTGTTTTACGTAAAGTTGTACAATGGACCAAGGGGTCTCAGCACCGGAGGGCAAAGACACTTTTGGCGCCCCACCTCTGAAATGTTTTGTGACTCATTACCCACTTAATGACAATAACATAAAGAATTAATTACCGCCTTACACAGGCCTAAAATAAATGAAGAATATAACATCTCACGATATCACAACTGTAAATCTGGAACTAATGAAGTATAGCCTACTAGGTATACTTACATAATTTGTAAACCATTTTGATATTTATGTCATCCAGTATTGTTCAAAGTCACATAGCTGGAGTAATCTTTCAAGCATGCAGAATAAATTTCTGTTATATCCCAAGTTTTGAAACTTATGTGTTATATGAGAAGCCAGTCACTTGTGGTGTACATGGATTATAAAACAGATTAATAAAATACTACTTAAGTTTACAAATAATAAATTTTATTAGTTTACAAAACTGTACATATACTTAACTAGATCTTCTACAGGTAGCATTCTGGTATTCATGGTTACATTATATGAACCTTTCGTGCTTTTGCTGCTGCAAATGCATCAATTAAACTATCAAAATTTAAGGTATTAAATACGTCTTTTTCAATACTTGATATTGTCAAGTTACTAAGTTGTTCTTGGGTCATTGAAGTTCTCAAGTATGTAATAATTAATTTCAGCTTGCTGAATGACCTTTCACAACTAGCAATAGAAACCCCAATTGTTTACAAAATCTGCAATGCAATTCTTAAATTTAGGAAAACATCTT
>NW_013669216.1:20054-21171 GCF_000517525.1 Limulus polyphemus
CAGCAAATGACTCACGATGACTGTCATTATTTTCATGGGCATTTAACTTTTCATTTTTTTTCCACTTAAAGAATCCGTCCTGTGTTTTGAAAGCAGACCGACTATCGGATGTCATACATGTAGATGAAAAAGGAAGACAACAAGTATGCTGCTTTATGTAGAGGTGAATACACCAACCAGGAGCGATTGACCTCTTGTCCATTCAGAAGGTGTCGTTTGAACCAAAATGCAGTCATAGAACGCCCATCTTTGGCATCAAATGGACCTTCTTTATGTCGAAATTCATGTGCTCCAACTTTAACAATCTCTGTGCGATGTGCATGTGTTACAACTACTGTGCCTGTTGTATCAAACTTCATAAATCCAATATCTCTGTGTGTTAAAATATTTATTAGGTCACCCTCTTTTAGCTTAGCAACACTATACTGTGGATTTGTTTCTGACAAAGTGGAATTCTCTTGTTTATTATTATTGTAGCTTTCAACAGGACAGGGAACAGTTTCTTCATTGTTTTCTTTTCAAAGGAAAATCATGTTCACAATCTTGCACTTTGACCTCTTTGCTACCATCAAAGGGAACAGATGCTGGCTTACTGGTGTCATCACTTCCAGCAAGGAAAGCTCTCATCAATTTGCTTGAGTGCACCATCGTAGCTGCAAATTGTGCACGTCTTTTGCGTCCCTGTGCCCCCCTTCTTTTTTCGACATAATGGGCTAAAAGAATAAATTAATAAATACTGACTACACTATTTATTTGCACCATGCAAATTGTCAGATGAAAGGAAGCATTCTACTTTCCTAAGTTCCTAACCACAAATTATATTTAAATTATACAATTATAGTTGCAACTCGGAACTAGTTAGGCACATCTAGACCTAGTTTCACTTTAGACCACCCATACTCATGTTAATTAATGTGACACAACAGTAATAAAATCAATGCAGATGAGTGTATATGCTGGTAAATCATTCTTATGAGCACCATATAAATTACTGGCAGTTGCTAAATCACATTTAAAAACTCGATAGGTTTAACTACAAGAACACTACAGAAGACAAGTCTGAAATTGCTCGAATGACAAGTACACACACTGTGGAGAAGGGTGTAATAATAACATA
>NW_013669216.1:22143-22940 GCF_000517525.1 Limulus polyphemus
GTTAGTGGTGTTAGATTACAGTTCCTAGATTAAGTCGCTAGTGCAACTAGATCTAACATTAATGTTAGACCTGTTATTTCCATCTTTTTAGTCTTAGGTTTGGATCTAGATGTAATAATAATAATGACAGAAATTCAGTTTTATACATCTAAACTAGACCTTAGATTTGAGTGCGTAGATTGAAAGCACCTTGTATTGAATCTACCCAGATCTAGATAAAACCTTGCCTCATCATGTTAGATTTAGATTTATTAGGCCTAACTTTTAGAAAAAATGTTACTATGACGACAGCGGAAGTCACGTGACGCTGGTAACAGTATATAAGCCGGCAAATAAAGTGACGGCAGATAATTGAATTGCAGACAGAGAGATATAGAGACAGGTAATCGAGTCAAGCCGTAAGTAAAGTGCGTGAATCGTTGTGAATTATAGCGTGTGTTTAAGTTAAAGTGACTGTGGAAATTAAGTGTATTGCAAAGTTGAAGTCAGAAAGAATAAACTAGTTTTATTTAAGAAAGGACTTGTATCGCTGAAGTTCTTCGGAAATATTTTTTACGGAAAATTAACAAACGACCAGAGACATAACATTACATAACATTACAATGCCTAGTTTAAGAGTTAGTATAGGTCTAAGTATGCCTATAATATAGGCTACAATTTGTATGATGATGGACCTAGGGTCTAGAAATAAAGTTATAACTGAAATTAGACCTAAAGTCTAGTACATTAGTTGGTGTAAGACATGATTTACAATCAACCAATACAATTACAAACCATTAGGTCTATAATATTTACTA
>NW_013669216.1:23108-26570 GCF_000517525.1 Limulus polyphemus
TAGGGGAAGTCATAATTATTAATTAATAGGCATTATAGGTCAGAGGAAATTTTTTGCCCCTTCACACCTGCGCCCGGGGGTGACTGCCCCCCTTGGCCCCCTCTTGCTACGCCACTGGACTCTCAACCGGACTTAGTGTGTTCTAAAATCAGAACCCAGATAAATTTAAGAATTTTGTAGATAAGTATTATACTATAGGATATTAAGGTGGATAACATTTGCTTGCAACAACATGAAGTCCAACAGAAATTCAAAAAATTGACATTTTATTTGTACTTTTCTTGTTTCAAAATTTCGTTATAAGTGAATTACACCACAACAGCAGAGCCCTGAGATATATAGATCTTTAGTAAGCTTATATATACCTTAATTATTGTCTAGTAACCACGACAACAACCAATACTGATGATTGAACTGCGTGTTCGGTCCCATCCATTCGATCTCCGAATCAATCTATAAAATACTCTCTTAACCCTAAGTATACCACCATGCAGAGATGCATTCGCACCCCACTAAGCCTCAAACCTATACTACTCACGACAGTTTGAGCCAGAGCTGTGATACAAATAATCTTCATCATTATAATAACCCTTGTAATTATAAATCCTTGTCGTTCCAATCCCATATGTATTGCATTATGAGCGTTTTGATTCCTCTTTGTACTTACTAATACGACTTGGGGCGCATTTGCACCCCACCTTGTTATAAATCTATCATACATTATTTCCATGAAATGTGCAAAAAAGTTATATTGCTATATTTCCAGAACTCTCTGAAAATGTCTGAAACATTCTAGAATTCCCTCTCGAGAATATCATGGGAATTTTCCAGATTTTTTTAAAAGGGTGACTATCCATAAGGGCCGTTTTAGACCCTAAAATCTAGTGAGCAATAAAGTATTGAGAAAACAACAACAACAAAATAGTAAGTGGTGCTTTCGGTAGTCCCGGTACGACACTATCTCCCAGCAAGTGGATGTTATCAATCTTTGTGTAATGTTTTTGTCAGTATGGGGTGCATATTACAAGTATTTTATCGATTTTCGCCAAACATTGGTCATTTACACACAAACAGGCTGGACTTTAACATTGAGCACCATAATATTTTCATAGTATATGTAATAGGACAGAACACATATTATGTATGTGGTACGTACACATATGCTCAAAGCGTAGAGACAATAAATTTGTCGTCAGGAATGGTGAAAAATACAGCAACAATGACATTGAATATTCATATATGTATACTGTGACATATAATATTCATACCCTTTGTTTTCAATATTCAACAGTAGACATGTTTAAATATAGTAAATGCGGCATCTTTCCACTGACACTCACATGGTTTCTGCACACTTTCACTATAACAGATGCAGCAAGGTGGAGAAGTAGTTCCGATGACACTGACGACTAAGGATCTAGTAACAGCAAACATGGACATTGTGGATTTCAACATTTCACTAATCTATGTACTCTTTGACATGATATCCTTGTTTTGTGCTCTCTATAGTTGTGCTTTATATGGGTTCAAGGAATAACACTGTGATTTCTTGTGAAAGTTTTTCCTCGGCTTCTCATTTAACAACACTTTATTAGGTAAACAAGGGCGTTTTTGTAGTTGGTACATGCCAGGCTATCGATGTGTTCCAGTGATTGAAATTCACAGAAGGGTCAAAGACAACCGTTCTGGAGACCAATACTTTGGAGAACATTTGAGAATAAGTTCGTAATACTATATAAACCAATGAACAACCTCAGTTGCCATTTTTTTCGGTGTATTCAAGTAAAGACTCTTCTAACACTAATTCTAATAAATGTTTCGTTCCAAAATTGAAAGTCAAGAAACAAGTATGTCGTGAAGACGGCAGCGAAGAAATGTCAAGCCGTTCATGATATGGCTTCTAATCTTCAAGTTTTTATAAAGTACGATAAAGAGTTTTTTCGTCTACTGAAAAGCTCATTGTTGTAAGATGCTTAAATATATACTAATTCAACACAACACTATTAGAACCTAAGGCATATAAGTAAAGTGGAAATTAACGTGGTATACCGAGGGCTAATGTAAAGACAACTACTATTAATAAAACGCAGCTCTGTTTTACAAACTGAAAACAAAATATATGATTTAATCTATTTAATAAAATGAAGAAAAAAGAAAACGTTCGAAAAGTACGCAAGCATTCTAACTTAAAAGCCGAGAACGGTTTTAGTCATCTAATTCGTGTAGATTAGAATAAGTTGGATAAACTGGTGTTACAGGAAGAGAAAATAGCTTCCACATATATCACACCTCACGCACCTGAAACAGCCATTGAAGATACACTTAGTAACCTGATTAGTTATGAATTTGTCATTGATCTTAAAGGAGCCACATATAGAGAAACAAAACAAACAAACAAAAAATAAAAACACTTCAGTTAGTATAAATGTCTGATATAAATGGCAAATTTTTCTACTACGGTTTACTAAAATATAAGGTTAGAATAAGTAACATCTCCATATTAGTCCAAAGAAAATTTATAAATGGTGTTATTCTAGCTTACAAACACGAAATTTTTCTCAAGCTGTCATCTTCCTATGTATTTATTTTTCTCTATCAGTCAAAAGTTTCATGCATAATGAAAATTAATAATATATTTTTTTGTTTTTTTCTCTCTATAAACAAATTCTCCCTTCCGAGAGACTAACTGCTTCAGTTGGGATTGGCTGGTCACCAGATTCAACTCAACTGGGACTTCCGGTTTACATAACGTCACACGTCCTACTATATATTGCATTGCGCAGGTTAAAGGTCACCCTTTGTGCTCCTGAAGAAGAATAGTAAGCTATTCGAAAGCTCTCGAGTTTTGGGTCTTATTTTAAGTTTATTACCCAATAATGTTGATTAAGTAGAGAGTATTTAGAAATCAGTTTCAAGATACTTTATTTTACCTTTTGAATTTTACGTATGTCTGTTGAAAATCTTTACAAAATAATCTCAATGTGATATTGTCTACAATTATCGCATATTCTATTTTTTCTATTTTGAATATTTACTTTTAAACCTTTCCATGTCAGAACACATTTTGGCGACATATGAAATATTTCTTAAGATGAAATGGACAAATAACTGTTATAAAATAATAATTATAAAAAAAGTGTTAGAACCAAGGAACGAGTTCCGTGTTCGTTTATTTAATTTATTTCCCCAGGTGGCCTAACGGTAAGTCTGAGAACTTATAATGTTAAAAATCTGGTTTCAATAATGGCTGGAGACGGCTTAAATGGGTAATGAAGAAAAACTTTAATATAAGTTTAACATGACAGCAAATGTACAACGTTTCGACAAGGTTTTGTCATCATCAGGTACTCAATATGGTTTCAATATTCGTGATGTCAGAAATACACGTAGGTTCAAGAAGTCTTGATACAAGATGATAAAAACCCTATAACCCGAGCGCTTTCGAAAGGTGAACATTTCTTC
>NW_013669216.1:27570-31295 GCF_000517525.1 Limulus polyphemus
CAGATAGCCCTCGTGTAGCTTTGCGCGAAATTCCAAAACAAACAAAGACACGAAGCTACACAAATGGGATATCTGAGCTGTACCCTATGCAGGTATTGAAACTTAATTTTTAGTGTTATACGCCCTCAGACTTACCTGTGAGCCATTGGGGACAAAACGTTTCAGATAAACGTTCAAATAATACAGTCTGTTGGAATTTATATTTTACCCCTACCCCAGTCTCATTATACGATATTATCAAGAATTAACTTCATGAAAACATATTATTTTCAATTGTGATTTAGAAGTTACAGTGAATCAAAGTTACGCGTTAGGCTATTAAAGCAATTCAATTCGTTTTCTATATTCAGTTATTTTTGAAGTTTCTTTACACACTGTTATAAACAAAAATTATGAAAACGTATCAGTAATTACCAATCTATATATATATAATAGTACTGTCTGTTGTATGTCCATGTAACTACTTCGCAGGGTGTGGATGGATCTTCACCAAAATTAGTATGGAGATTCATTAGGTCCATGCGGGAATACATAACATTTTTCAGTTTTTCGTTTTGCGGTTTTTGTGGACGTTTTTGCGTTCTTTACAATTATATATAAGTGAAGCAACTTTTGATGTTCTGAGATAACCTTTCATTAATCATGAATTTACATAATTTCCATCCAGGGACAGGTACTCTAGTTAGTTAACAAATAGAATGTTAAATACATGTATATATTTATACATTTTTGATACCCAAAATTATTTTCTATATATCTATTTTAGGTACTCAAATACATCAAGATCAAAATACATAAATTAATACAGCTTTTCATTCTCTTTGGAAAGTTATATCAATTTTGATTATAGTTTTTGTTGTTGTTTGTTTTTGTGTATATTACGGATATTGTTTTTAACGTTCACCATCTTTGCTTGGAGAGTATACCGCCGTTGTTTTCCACTTGTGGTGTTAGGCTTGGGATTCCCCAACCAAGCGGAATATTTAATAAAGAAATAGGCTTAAGTTAGTTTATGGTTATTATATAAATTATAATTAGAAATATTCGACGTTTCTCAAATTCTGTAGCTTTTTTAAATTCAATATTTCGAACTGTACAAAAATTATAGTATCGTGAAACTATGGCATAGTTTTAATGAAGAACTTTGGGCTAACGTATAATTTCGAAGTTGGTGTCACTGTGTTAATAATGCTTTATCCATTACTCAGTTAGGCCTAAGCGTTATTTTAGTGAAAGTTGGTCCCAGTTTTCAATTGCAAATTACATAGATAATTTCTGAACTTTCACTGTGTTGAGTATATTCCGATATTACATTAAAACAGTATTACGGAGTTGTAAGTTATTGCGTGGCTAGTTGAAAAGTTTTTTTCCTCTTTTTTTTGAAAATTTCATCGATTCTGGAATTCGATAATTACAATTTACATGATATATTATTATTAGGCTTTAGTCTTTACGTTAGGCTTAACAAAATAGCGTTAATAAAGCTATTTTGTACTAGTGTGGCCTGAGCATTTTTTCCTCGAATTGTTCATGTTATAACGACGACAGCTAAAAATAAAGGCCAAGAAGGAATGGCAAGGTAAGTTAGATTTTAATTATTGTATAGAATATCCCAGTGTAATTTTATTTGCATAGTTTTAACTATGCAACTTATTATAAACTAAACATATTTTTCACTTTTAGTTTTAAGTTATTTTTCTAAGATCCTTATCTGAAGTACCAGGTAGTTATGAAATGGGAAAAAGCTTTTTTTTTTAAGTCATGCATGTTGTAAAGAAGAAGAAAAGAGTCATTTGAAGATACCATTTTGTTATTCAGAGTGGTATTTTCAATGTTTTGTCATATTAACTATCTCTGTGAATGATCTATTCCTGTAAGATTCAGAGTTAAATTCCAAACTTGCCTGATCATCAGGAAATTAAGATTTGGCTTGATAAAACAAGTATCTGGTTCTATAGATTTCATTAGTTCAAAGTTTCGAGGTAATTATTGTAAAGGGTATGAATGGTTAATGTCTATGCTTATAGTTATATTAACTAGGAACAGTTTATGGTCATATCTCAGTATAAAATTCATAACATTGAAAATGTGTGTATGCTTTACTAAAAATAGAGAACAAATAAGAATTCTGTTTCCTGGTTCATGGTTTTGACCAAAAAATTTGTAGAAAAATATTTCTTTGGAGCTGCTTTACAGTCAAGAAAAGGAAAAAATGAGCATTTGTCAGTGAATGATAAGATCAGGAATCTATTTAAGCCCAAGGGCAACTAAATAACTAAAAATGTTCTTTTTGAAGTGATTCAGGATTCACATTTTTAGAAATATGTGATGTTGAGCTGTCTATTGCATAATTGTAATTTAATTAATGAAAATAATGTACCACTGTTGCTGCTGATGTTCATACTGCTGTGCCAGTGAAAATATGTGAATGTACCCATGTTTGTTCTTTAAAAGCAAAGCACTATAGTAAGACTCAATTCATACAAGTTTCTGAAACTGTTGTGCATTGATTGGTCATGAGTTTGATTTTCCTAACAGTGGACTTAAATGGTTCCAGCACAATACCCAGAAATGGGTAAATCATCAGCTACAGAAGTAATCTTCAGATACAGCGAGTACTTGCAAAGGTTTTCAACTATTTTTATGCTAATTTCCACAAAGGATAAAATGAACACTTGCACATTCATTTTCAATAATGTGAATAACATTTTTAGGAGATTTTGTCAAATATTAATTTTAAATAAGTATTTAGTACTCATTATTTTAAGAAGTCATCAAAATTAACTTTTCTTAGTCAAAGATGAAAAGTGTCAAACCCAAAGTTGTGCAAATGCATTTCGTATTCCATTTATAAAACTATAGAGAAATCACCATAATTGACATTTATCTCCATAGACAGTAATCATCCTCACTTTCAGGTACATTGGCAGTAGGGCTGGGAAGTTAGTGATATTTGTTAATTGATGGCCCCATTAATTAATTACATTTAATTAACCAATTAGTACAGTGTTCCTCAAACCATGGAATATGCAAGCAAAAAATAAGGCCATTGCTATTGCCACTAACAGAAAGATGGCAATAAAAGCCACTGACTTTCTATTTCAACTGACTGGTAGCAATCACTGCTACAGAAAAGCTATTGCCCCTAACACCAACAATTTAATTTAGCTCTCCTGACTAACCCCAATATTTCACGTGATTTGTCACAAAATGATGACATTAGTTATCATGAGCCGATTGATACTAGTAGTAGTAACAGGGAAGAATATCAATGTACAAGCATTGTGACAGCCTTTACTTTCTGGAACTTTAAAACCAGTCTTTCAGGAAATTATTTTTAGACTCCTTTAAAGTGCTTGCTGGTATCCAGTATCCACGACTGCTGATAACTCATGAAACAATTCAGTCACCCTGTTAGAAAAATAAAATTGCTGTTAACCCTTTCGAGATGGGTCACGGGTGAAAGGACATGTCATCTCGTTTATTGACTTACATTCAAAATTTCATTGAACTACTATTTCATGAATTTATGTCATTAAGTTTGGTATCAAACTATAGATTATAATTCAACTTTTAATACTATACATTACTCAATTTCTTAATTTAAAAGTAAATATTAAAAAACACATAAACATCAAATTTTGTGTCACATGGTATGTTGAATGCAGCACTGGTTCAAATTAGATGTTTGTGAAGTCAAAATAGTAAGTCTGTGGTTTTAGACT
>NW_013669216.1:31893-37071 GCF_000517525.1 Limulus polyphemus
AACACAGCCAAGACAAGCTACTTTGTATAGACCAAAGGTCACATTTATGTTATTTGATATGGTAACATGAGTGCACGTGAGCCACGTCGTTGTAACTTCTGTATTTTCAGCTAGGCATGGGTGAAAGGTCAATATAATAAAAATAATAAATATATAAAAGTGTATAATGTTATGAGATTTAAACTATTTCGTCTGAACATTCATGCTTTCGTGTTATAATCTGTGTTCATTCTAGAATGCAAGAGGCATAATTTATGTTTATTTCCTAATTTTTTATGGTGGTTGCGAGATCGGTCAAATTTACCGAACCCATACAGAGCTTAATTACTGAAAATAACAGATAAAAATATAAAGTTTTTTCTGAAGAAACATTTGATAACAATCTGGACATTATAAAGATTTCGCATGAGAAATATGAAAATTTTCTAATGCATAAAAGTATATTTAATCTTAAAATGAAAATTTATTTGAATGTTAGATAGGCAACACGAGAAAAGAAAAGCATGACAAAAACATTGCTTTACAAACCTTAAGACTTAATAAAAAAAATTTATATTTTGTGTACGAAAGCATTGTAATGTGTATTGTTAATGCACCAAATTTTGTTAACATTCGATTACTAACTTAAAAAGTTATAGCATGAAAACTATAACAAGAACAGAATGGTTACGAGATCGATCCCAGGGACAGAGCCCATCCTGAAAGAGTTAATTGGAGTCTAACCTATCTTATCATCATCTTTTCCTTATGTTCTATCATCCTTTTATCTTCAGAATAAAGAACTATCAGTGGCCTTTATCTTGTCAATCCTTTGTATAATATTGTAAACTGCAGAAAGGTCACTCAGTATCCTGTTTTTTTCAATAGAAATAAGTTGAGAGGTCTTAATCTTTCTGCATAAGATAACCCTTTCATCCTTTAAATCAGCGGTTTCCAAACTGTGGGGTGTTCTCCAATGGTGAGCATGGTCTTTTGCCAGGAGAATGCAAAAATAACAATGACAGAAGCAGAAAAAATTTAAAAACAGTTTTTTTAATACTTTAAATTTTCCTGCCAATACTTAAGAAAACATTGATTAAAGAGAGGCAAAGAAATTACTGTATTTGCTGTTATCACTTGTGAAAATTATTCAGTATCAGGGAGAGGGGGGTTGAGAGAGATAACAGGTTTATACCTGGCACCCAATAGATCCAACAATGGATCCAAACTTTGATCGTCAAAATATATATCATCCGACGATGATATGCCAGGGCATGTTGTTCAAATAAATGAGGAGGGAGGCATAGTGACACTCTCATGTAATTGTGTTACAAACCTCCCTTCATGCACAGCACTATCAGGAGGAGGAGGAAAACTTAGTAAAACCCTTGAGAACGATCGAACAGAGCAGGGTAGACTCAAAAGCAACTAGTTGCATCTCCAAAACATGTGCAACTAACTGCAGAAAAAAAGGGGCAGAAGGTGGCTGATCAGATAAGTCCTCCAGAGAGGAAGCTCTAGTGAAAGAAGGAGCAAGAAACAGGTAGTCTAAGTTCTTCCCAGAATATCCCATTTCAGAATGAAAATTCAGATCAGCACCTCTGAAGAGATACCCCCGGGCCACATGAAGACCAGATCTCATCCAAAATCAGGTACGGACAACTTCCAAGGAGAGTGGCTCACCCCCGACTGCTGACCACTACTAGATAACAAACGAGGAATAGGCTGAGAAGCCTCCATGCTTAAAACCATTACACAGGAATTCATATCCAATTTTTTTTTCTCGTAATTTATTTGTAGGAAAAAAGAAAAAAATTCAACAAAATATATCTCTGGATATATAAACAAAGAATTCCCAATTATTAGAAAGAAAAACTAAGAAATCATAAAACGTTAGTCTGAATGCTCGAGCTTTGTCGAGAAAAAGTGATTTTATTGTCTGCATACAGTGCTTATTTACAGTACCTGCATAGAAGGTTAGTGAGGGCCGGCGTAAAGTTTTGCAAATTAGATATTGCTGAGGGCGGTCGAGTGGGGTATATAGACTGGAGCAAGCGAACAAAGCATTAGATGGCAAAGATGAAGATCGAGAAATAGCTATCGGTGTCAGCGGAGGTAAGTATGTTTGGAAATACATTTTCAGTTTAGGAAAATGATAATCTTTCTTACATAACAAGACAAAATGTACAGTATTCCAAGTCAGACTTGTAATAATTATATTTAACCATATTGATACGAGTAGCTAAGGGTCAGAGTGCATATCATCACATTTGTAGACTTGCATTCAAAATTTTCTTGAACTACTATTTTATGAATGTATGTCAGTAAACTTGGTATAAAATTGTAGATTTTAATTCAAATTTTAGTATTATACATTAGTTCATTTCTTAATTTGAAAGTAAATATAAAAAAGGCCAAATATCTATATTTGTGTGTCACACTGGTATATCATCTTCTGAGTTTGGTGAGATTACATTTTATGATGCCCACAATACAATGCCTATAGTTTCATAGGAATTTTAAACTGAAATTTCCAATATTGAGAAAGTAGAATATAAAATAAGAACCTCCTACCTTTTCTATTTGCTAGATATCATAATATTTATCATATCCACTTTATTGACTCTGCCCACCACTTCATCATTTGAAAAGACTCGTTTATCTATGCCTACTTTTTTTTATAAGTTTATAACCAATTGAAAGCTCTACATTTCCTTTACAGGATACTGTTAATCTTTCTAAGTTATTTACGAGAATAAATATTTTGTATTGTTGGAGTGTTTGAAGTGTTATGATCAGTGCTATTTTATGAACAGAAATTAGATTTTTTTAGACCAAAATACAGCATAGTTAGGAAGCCTGGTAAATTACAATAGATTTTGTGGGGTCGATATAGTCATTTATAATTTTTTGGTATTCAAAAATGCATATATAAAATCAATAAAAATTTATTTTTTCTACATTAACATGTGAATTTGAACAAGTTACATTGAGTTCTGGGAATTGTGTCACAAAAGCTTATTTGATATTGATGGTGTCAAAGTACGGTAACACCTAAATAGGAATGGTGATTCATTAAGCAGGTTTTTACTACAGCTGCTAACAGTAGAATAAACAGAGGAAATAGGTGTAAAAGAATTAGAAGAAACTCAGATTTACTTTGGAACTTCATTGTCCATACTGAAAAGGACAGACAGTACTATTCATTTTGTTTCTTCTAGTTTATAAGCCACTTGCTAGCAATAAAATAACTACCGAAATAAGTGTGGAAAGGCGAGAAGTGTAAACTCTGACCATAAATACTTTTAAAGTTTGTGATCAGTACTAACATACTATACATTTTACTTTGAATTTGCTTCCTTTATTTTTGTTATACTTTGATTACTTATCTACAACCTGCAGAATCAAGTATGTTACAGTAAACTTTGCACGTTGGATAGTCAACATTCTGAAAGCAAATTTCCCGAGTAAATGTTTAATAGTACTTAATTTAATAACCTGATATTTTGTGTATAAAAGTCATGTAATGTTTACTAATAAGTGCAAAATTTTATAAAAAATTGTAGTATAATTATTCTCATGGATATTTTCGTGGTTATGAGTTGGGTAGATCCCACACAACCTGTATTGGTAGGGTTAAATACACTTGAATTCTATTAGCTTTACTATTAGCAACAGAGCACAGGTACCTGATGACAAAAGCTTCTTGAAATGCTGTACATTTATTACTTGTAATAAAGTTTTTTTCATTACCCATTCAAGCAATCTCCAAACTTTATTTTCTAAAAGTTTGTTCCTTGTCATCAAATGTATGTCCACCTACAACATACATCAAACCCTCTTTTCCAAAACAACTATAGCTATTTCTCGATCTCCAGGGTTTCCACTCTTTGCCCAGCTAAATAAATTTATAAATTACTTTCACACACAAGGAAGAAGAAAAAAACATGTACCGACGCGTATGAATTCTCAAATTAATGTTTCTACTACGGAGGCCATTCAGATCTCTCCTCTTCCTCCTCTCTTATTTGGTCTTTGTCAATGGCTAGGGGAGGAGTCACTCTCAGTCCAGGCTGTCTTCTGCCCTTAGGGAGTAATGGGAATCTCCTTTTCTCCATCCCATGTTGTTTGCTGGAGTTCCAGAGACGTTAGAATCATGATTTGATTCAGCTCGTGTACATTCTTTTTTATTGTCATTAACTTGCCTTTCTGGCACTAATTTGGGAGTGTCGGCTCATACTTTTTCCCAACCCCCTCCTTCAGTTCCCAGGTCTGTTGGTCCCCATAATAGAGTCCGTCCATATTCTCGAGGATTTTTGGCTTGGACGGACAGTTGAGAACGGCATCGGTGTCTATCCTATGGGCAGGGGAGTAGTGGGACCACGTTTTCATCACTTTCTGGGCATATGGAGTTCTTTCACCAGAGATCCATGGGTATTCCATGTTCTGGATTCAGGGTTGGTCAATTTACATCACCTCCACCTTTATCTGCACAACCTGTTACCTTGTCACGTCCAACATATTCATGATGAGTGGAGCTTCGTTCCCAGGGTATAAGAGAGTTGTTAGTCAAATGGGCAGAAGAGAGGGTTGATCCAGTTCTTCCAGGATTTTATTCCTATTTATTCATTGTATTCAAGAAGACAGGAGATTGGTGTTAAATCATCGATCTGTCTTGACTCAACCAATTTTAGATCCTCCTTGCTTTACTATAGAATTCTTTCTCAACCTACAATGGCACTTTATGCTAGGGCTCTGGATGACCAAGTTCAATGTTACCGACACTTATCTTCATATTCCAATAGTGGAATCTTCCCAGAAGTTTCTCAGATTTATGCACAAGGGTCAGGTTCTGCAGTTCAGGGCTCTACCTTTTGGTCTTGCATCAGCACCTTATGTCTTCCACAGAGTTGTTTGAGCTGTTTCTCATCATCTACATTCTTTGGACCTGTACACGCATTATTATATGGATGACTGGCTTCTTCTGCACTATTCCATCAATTAGCAGAACAACACTTTCATATTCTCCTTTCAGAAGCCACAAAAGTGGGCTTCCTTATCAGACTAAAGAAATCTATTCTGTGACCAATGCAATATATCATCCATCTGGGTGTGTTTTTCAATGTTCTTAAGTCATGCTACAAACCCCTATCAGGATTCAAACAATGGAAAGAGCCATCAGGCTTTTACTTGTGTCTC
>NW_013669216.1:37081-42626 GCF_000517525.1 Limulus polyphemus
CAACACTACTGTTGGGATACCCATTCCACCATCTTTTCAAAGATGCATCTCTTCAGAGTTGGGAACTTATCTTCAAGGTCAGGAGTTCCAGGCTATTTGGATGGAAGTCTAGTCTACCCTTCATATTAATGTTCTCAAACTCCTTGCAGTACACCGGGCAGTGGTTCAAGTTCTGTCTATGTTGAAGGGAAAAATTGTCATAATACATACTGACAATTCCATGGTGGTACATCAGATTTCTCATGAAGGAAGCACACATTCTCGAGTCCTTGTTTTCACACCTTTGAGCTTCTCTACTGGGCTCGTTCCCATCGTATCAGTTTTAGCATGTCATGTTCCAGGAGTGATGAATTTAATTGTACATCACCTTTCTCGATCCAACCGGATTCTTCCATTGGAATGGATGATAGATCACTAGGTGTTTCAGTGGATTTGCTCTCAGTTTTGGTCTCCAATACCTCATTCTCAAGCATTGACAGTAGATATGTTCAGTCAGGACTGGACAAGTTTACATCTGTATGCCTTTCCCCCAATTTGGCTATTGCCATGGTTTCTGATTATGATTTGCTCCACTCTATAGAGTTATCTTGGTTGCACCATATTGGCCAGTTCAAACGTGGTTTCTGCTTCTTCTGTATCTTCAGGTGTGACCACCTGTACCTCTTCCACATTAGCAGTCTCTGAGACAACCTCGATCAGACATTCTCTGCCCAGATGTTTAGAAACTCAATCTTCATGCATGGAAGTTATGCGGTTCTATGCCCAATATAAGGGTTTAACTTCTATGGAGTCTCTGTATTTAACTTAATCTCTCCTTGGCCGACCACAGCAGTTTGTCAACGGAAATGGAATACTTATCATCAGTGATGTCTTGAAAGGAATTTCAACCCTCTTCATCCTAAAGTATCTACCTTATCCCATTTTATGACTGTGGTATTTGAGAGGGGTCTTGCTTCGCTTACAGTTGCTTTATACAAGGCATCTTTATTCCAATTCTTTGGTATTCCAAATATTGGAAGTTTTGATTTAATCCTCATTACCATCAGGTCTACTCAGAACCCTTCATATTCTTCGACCCAAATGACCTTTTCAAGTACCAAATTAGGATTTCACAGTTGTTTTACATCCTCCCTTGAGTCCTTAGCTTCATGTTCTTTGTTTCACCCTTCTCGTAAATCGTATTTTTTGTTGTTATTGGCTTGTGGACGTTGTCGGTTGGAGTTGTTTGCAATTCATGTGCTTCATACTCTTTATCATTCCACATTTGTCCTCCTTTACCCCAATAGGTCTTGTTCTGTCCATGACTCTGACAACTAGGGAAGGGAATATGACCTTTATGACTGCTCCAATCCTGATTGCTTGTTCTGTCCTGTTAGGGCCCCCAAGTGTTATGTAGCTTGTACTAACTCATTTCTAGGTGTTAGGAATTTCTTCTTTTTCCTGTTACTTATCTCCTGTTACCCTAACTAGATGGCTTCATAAATTGATTCACATGGTCTATAATGGATTATCGTTACAGGAGAGTTATCTTTTGCATGTCATATCTCACCAGATTTGTCATATCTCTATGTCAGTAGCCATCCGGTTGAATTGCCCTCTGGATGACATTGTGTGGTATGGTGTGTGGATTATTTCTAATACTTTCCTATCTCATTACTTACATGATCTGGAAGTTTCCTTTTCTGAGGGTTTTTGACTAACCCCTGTAGCTATTTTGACCACATCTGTTACATTTTCACTAGAGGTGAGTATTTTCCTCAATCATATACTCCTTTTTTTTTTTTCACTGGATCCCACTCTGTGGTGAATGTTGGCTAGGCAGGTAAACTTTCTCTTTTCAATTCCGCACTAGCAACCACTTTCACTATAAATACTACAGGTTGCAACAGGCTCTGTTCCATATGACCATCTAGGTGCCCACTGGATGGTATTACCTTATTATGGACTTTCACTCATGTACTATCACGAGTAAAGCTAAGGGGATCCTGCCAGTCCCTATCAGTCTTCAGGTTGAATAAATCGGGGTTGGTTTGCTTTTAAAAATGTAGGGAACTTGGTTCACCTGTTGCACAGTTTCCAGAGCAATGTTTCTCAGGTCCTCCTAATGCATATACCCCCTCCCCCTCCCCAAAACTCTACTGGTGGAGCTTGGGAGTCCTTACCACCCCAGTTTCCAGTCACTGGGGTAGCAGACAGAGGCTTTTCCTACAGAGTGGTTGAGTGTGTTCCTCCACTCTTGAAGAAGAGAGCAAAGTTGGGGGCCCTCCTACTCGGATCCCTGGATGTTTTTCCCACATGTCAGTAAGAGTGGCACCAGCCTCTTTGGGAGCCTAATCGTAATTCTGGTTCAGATTTGACAGAAAGCTATCTGGTTGGGGGCTGCATGGCCCTTCTCTTTGATCAATGTCGGTTTTGTATATTGTTCAAGGAAAGAAGTCCACTATCTCCTCATAATTCTGAATGCAAAGTGGTCCCATCCTAGGTCCTTGGTTGAGCACAGGTTCCACTCCATAATTCCAGGGGCAAGCAGAATACTCCTTGCCCACTTGGTTGTGAAGTGTGGATGAATGTTCATAATTCCAGACCAGATGAGTTCTGTTCCTTTGGTTGAGTACAGCATACACAATCTCATCATTCCCATCCTGGGGTGTTGCTTTTGGACTTCTTCAGGTAGAGGAGAAAGTTTGTCCACTTAGATGTTGCTTACTTTCTCGTCGTGATTCCAATGGTGTGAAACACATCACTCTATGACTAAAGGTTGAGATCCAATCAAAAGTATATATAATATTGTAGTCCCATAGCCCTAGCTACCAATGTGGGATATAGTTGTGGAACTTTGGCTATCTGGTTGGGGCTGGCCTATACTGATGATTACTGAGTTATTGGTGAAGAGCATACCTGTTCTGGATGTAGTGCAGTTACCCCACTCTTGTACCATCTTTATCTTGGTACACTTCTGTTCTATACAGATTCTTTCTGTATGGTTCATGCCTGCACTGGCCCCTCCTCCTTCTCAATGTCGGATTCTAGCTATAGTGTCAGCGGAGGTAAGTTTGTTTTGGAAGTTAACATTTTCCTAAACTAAAAATGTATTTCCAATAATACTTACCTCCACTTTCACTCTCCAACCCTACCTACCCACTAAAAGCCAGTTTATGTCTCAAAAAAAGTGATTACATTATCTGAATGAGGTGCTTATATACAGTACCTAGATAGAGGGCGCATTGAAGTTGGTGGAGAAATTTGCAAAATAGAATTTGCCAAGGGCATTTGAGTGTGGTATAAAAGACTAGAGCAAGCATTTTCAATGCTTAGATGGGCAAAGAGTGGAAACCCTGGAGATTGAGAAATAGCTATAGTGTTAGCACAGGTAATTATTATTGGAAATACATGTTCAGTTTAGGAAAATGTTAACCTTTCTTCATCTCTGGAGGAAAGTTCGCACCTTTCATTAACAAGTCCGTTTGAACAATTGTAACTGTAGAACTAATGTTAATTGGCATACTATAAGCTGTTCCATCAATAAGCCCATGTACTCATTCACTGTTTTTCTCAAATTTTGAACTTTTCTCACATAGGATAAATAGATTATATATCCAGCTGAACTTCACCCCATAAATCCAGCAAGTTTCTGGATTTTATGTGTAGTGAGCTTTTTGTTGTTCGTTTGAGCTTTGAAACACTTTGCCATGGTATTATCTGATAGGCTTGTTAACAGCTGTTGATTCTTTAGTCTCAACTGTAATGACCATATTTTCCACAATTACAGCAGTTCCCTCTTATTTAGTGTCCAGTAGGAGGAGTTCTTATTTCATACAGTATTTAATCTACAATTACTTGCAATATATCATTTGGAAGTTACACTTGAAAGATATTTTCTTATGATCTACTTCCTCCATTATATGTGGCTAGCTGTCTGATTAATTCTTTCAGTTCTTTTAGACTGTTGTTAAGGGAGTTGATTTTTCAGTACTACTTGATTCATGGAAAAAAATTGTCACAGTTCTCTAAAATGTAATTTAACACAAATACATTTCCAATAACCACAGGTAAATTCAAAGAAACTAAAAAAAAATTTCCAAATCTTTGGTTTGTTCCTAAGTTTCTAAACTTCACACTAAATCAATTGTTCACTGCAGAAACCACAAATTACTTCTTACAATGCTTTATTCAATTACAATAGTTGATAATATGCTCTCATCAATGGTATTTAAATTTTGTCTGTAGTTATTTTTAAAGCTCTTTTTCATAATAGTTATTCCTTCCTTGTTATGATCACACATAACTGATGTGAACAGAAGCCTATAGTAATAAATCTTCAAATGGCAAAGGAAATTCACCTTAGAAATAAGACTTGGTTGGTTGAACTCTCAATTGTTGATTGTTTCTTAGCAGATAAAAATGTTTACTGGGCCAAAAAATTATTAAAAAATTGACATGCGTGTGTTGTTTAGCAAGACCCCTTGGAGCTGTGGAGTAATATATGTTAGAATTTTTGTTACGTTTTTCTTTATAAATAATATTAAATGTTATAAAATGATAGAATGTAAATTCTAAAAAATTGTGAGTAAAGAATTGTGGAAATAAGAATATTGTACAGATTTGGTTGATTTGAGCGATCTCATAACCACCATAAACAAAATTAGGAAATAAATATAAATTATGCCTTTTTCATTCTAGAGTGGCTAAAAATTATAACATGAAAACATAAGTGTTTAGACTAAATAGCTTAAATCCCATAACATTATATATTTATTATCTTTATTATATTGACTGTTCAGCTGTGCCTGGCCAACAATACAGAAGTTACAATGATGCAGTGCATGTGCACTCATGTTACGGTATCTAATAATATAAAACTGACCTTTATTCTCTACAAAGTGACCTGTCTTAGCTATGTTTTAGTGGACTAGTATTTTGTAACAAAAATAGTCACATTTCAATTAATATGCATTATATATGTATATAGATTATTACTGTTCACAAATAATTTCATAAACTTATTTTTCTTAAAACGTATAATAGTAAATGAAGAAGTAAAGCGAACAATTATCTCTTCTAGTTCCGACCTTGCTGCTTGTCGTAGCTTGCTAAGCCTTAAGAAATTTTGCACATGGAGGATGTGAAACGAAATAATTTAATACATTTGAATAACCAAAATATCATACATAACTATATTGATACCATAGAATTCCACTAAGCTGTATTTCGGTCTAAAAAAATATGAAATTTCGAGCAGACTAAAGACACAACTTACCTCCTTGAAATCTTTGTTCGAAAGAACAAGATGGTGTCCAAACATATTAAAATGGCTGAGGAAGTCACTTGGGGAACATTCTGAGCTTTCGATTGGTTATTCACGTCATATATAGAACTGTATATGGAAAGGTAAACAAAAATAGAAAGAGGTGAGAAGAGGCCACTCCATTTCGTTCAGTACATGAGCGATATCTCGGCAAACATAAAAGATAGGAGGTTCTTATTTTATATTCTAGCTTGTCAATATCAGTAATTTGAGTTCCTAATTTGTACAAAACTATAGAAT
>NW_013669216.1:42834-46136 GCF_000517525.1 Limulus polyphemus
ATTCATCAAATAATAGTTCAATAAGATTTTGCTTTTTTTCCTGTAAATTAATAGTGTTGATAGATGTATAATTAATAAAATATTAAAGTTTGCTTATGACAATAATCTTATGTATTTATATTAAGGATGTTCAGGTTTTACAGAATAGAGTTGGTGGATTTAATTGATTACTTATGAACAGCAATTAGTGTCATGTAAAGTTATCAAATAATCAAATTTATGGTTAAATTGATTAATCTAAATTTGGATTATGTTGATTTTCATGAAAACAATCAACCAATTAGTTTCTGGTTTTTACTAGTCTCAGTTATTTCAACTGTCTAAGTAATTGAAATATTACCCCCATACTTGTTCACCCTGTCTTTGCTATTTGCCACTGTCACTAATTTTGAACTATTGATTAGAGGGAAGATGTCTGGCTGCCCCCTCCATGCATACCATGGTTTGAGGAACACTGTACTAACTGAGTAATGGAGCTATATGTTAATCATATAGTAAATATCACTAATCTTTCCAACTCTACTAGAGAATGATTTGAATCATTTGATAAGTTAAACAAATAGTTGGAAAATGGAATATAGTTATAATAAATATAAGATATTTGTGTTTTCATATTTTGGATCACATGCTTAGTATATACGGAAACCAAATTCCATGGTAGGAAATTCACAGCAGCAGTTGCTGCTGTATATTTAAATTGGCCATGATGGCAAACCTTCGGTATCACTTTGGCTATCGTGCCCTTGCAATATAAGTTTGCATTATGTACCACAGTAAAGGAAAGACCATTGGGGATCACAAACACCGGACTTACAACCTATAGAAGCTACCTTGTTACAAATAATAAGTCACATAAAATACATGCAGTGGAGGGAGTGAAGTTTTCATTTTGATCGGCAGTAAAGGAAAGACCATCAGGGATCACAAACACTGGACTTACAACGTACAGAAGCTACCTTGTTACGAATAATAAGTCACATAAAATACATGTAGTAGAGTATTATAAGTAGAGAGTTGCACAATGCAATGTGTGTGACGATGCATGATTTATAGGTTATGACCATGTAATGTAGGTCTAGTTTACTGTCTATTGGCACTAGCCTACATTAGAAGTTATGCGAAACAATACTACTAGTATTGTTTAGAAAGATAATGTTCACCTTATGTCATGATAATGTGTCTTTCTATCTATTTATCTGTCTGTCCATGAAGATTTTCAAAGGGTTGCTGTTGGGAGACTGTGTAACTGATTTTCATCAATCTTGGTCAAGTAGTCAGATGTGTTGGTGTTGAATTTTGGTTGTAGAAATTAGGCCTTTAAACTTCTTCTCCTCCCTGGAATTTTGTCTGATTGCTCTCAAAGTTAGTCAAAGTACTAATTGGATAGAGGTGCATAAAAGTTGTATACAATTCTTTGGTCAAAGGTCATTTGGGATCAGGAGGGGGCAAAAGATAGAAATCTTATAGCACTTGTTCTCATTACTTGTAAGTCGGATCTTTATCAAAGTTGGATAAATTAGTAAGTGGATAGAGATGCCTGAAATTTGTTCAAGATATGTAAGGTCACCAGAGGTCAAATCCTGGAAACCTTTAAAATGTTTCTCCTTGAAGGGATTTTATTTTGATCCTTCTCAAAGTTAGATAAATAATGGAGAGAGTTGCCTAAAATTTGTATATGATTTTCAGGTCAAACATCATTTGGGGTCAGGAGGGGACAAAAACTAGAAATCTTATTAAGGTCACAGGGCATTTTAGATCAGCATGATACCTCTTGTTTTAATCTTAAAGCTGATTTACTGTTACTTCATTGGTTAAAGGTAATACTTACCTGCCTGATAAACATAATCTAGAAGAATAGGCCAGCTTCCCAAGCCCCAATGAAAAAAATTAATGCCATATTTATTAAACTAATTAAGAACCTCATTTCTATTCCGTTAACATTAAACATTAATGTGTACTGTGGCCTAAGTGCTCTCCAGTGATTTTTTTTTTTACCTTAGTGTCCTTGAAAATGAGAGAAAATCCAAGACTATATGGTCTTGCCCTAAAAGTGATGAATTTCCTGGCCTGCAAGTCAATAGTGTGACTGAAGGAAAGGCTCATGGCATAGGGGTGGATAAAGCACTCAACCCAAAGCAGTGTTCTGTTGCTAGTACCAAAGCTAATATAATCTTAATAGTGTATTTATAGATTTATTGATACAAGTGGAAAGAGGTAATTATCTCCATGGAAATCACTAGCTACATCTCACTTGGAATGCTTTGTATAGTTTTGGTTTTATTTAAGAAAGGATACTGACTTACTGGAAAAGATTAAGAAGACGACTTTAAGGGTGGAACAGTTATGTACATAGGTTAGCATCTCTGTTTTTTATATTTTCTCATTAGAAAAGAAGGGTAAGATTTGGGAAATTGACAAGATAAAGGCCATTTATTTCTTTGCTATATTCTGAAGATATTAGGATGAGAGGACACAAGTTTAAGATTTGGAAAATATATCTAAGGCTTCAGTTAAGACAGTTTTATTTTTCTAACAGGGTGATTGGCTTATGGGATGATTTTCTTTTGGTATTTGTGTAGGCTGTCAATTTCCAAGTATTTAAGAGGAGAATTGGAGGTTACCTTAAAAGTTGGGGTTAAATTTTTGTTTTTCTCAAGTGTTAGTGTGCAAGAAAAGCTTTGGACCAAATAGTCCCTTGTTGTTCTTATGTTTTCTGAAACTTGTTAACTTTAGGAAGTTAGAAGGGGAATACACTTTCTTCTTTGTGTACAAAATTCCAAACTCTTGTGGTAGTTGTACATACATCTGCTCATTGCAGAAAGAGTTAATCCATGAATATTTATACTAGCTCTTCAATTTTTTTTATAGCATGCCAATGTTGTTTATGTAGTGAGAAAGATAAAATCCAGCAAGGTTTGTGTTAAATCAGGAGTAACATTTGGATAATTATAAACCAATGCTTCCTTCTTTTGCAATTAAAGGTTTCAAGTATCTGTGTGCACTAAAACATAAAATTTATTTTTTTTCCTTTCAGAACATTGGTATAACAAACATAAAATCCTTAACCCTCTTGCTACAGGCAAGTCAAATTATGCATGCCACAACCTTTTAAAGAGTTATATTCAAACTTTAAACTACTTTGTTATCAATATATATATATATATATATATATATATTCGGGATGTTGGTGTACTTTGGTGACAGATTTTCTTGTAGGCAGATTTAGTTAAACAAGACCGATGTCTGTAGGTTTACTTTCTTCTTAGAATTCTTCTCAAGAAGTCAATAAGCCGTCTTAACGT
>NW_013669216.1:46941-53807 GCF_000517525.1 Limulus polyphemus
TTTGAATTCGTACACTCTGACAAACATTCATCAATAATGGATATAGTAATACCACATTCGACAAGACAATAAAGTAAAGTAAAACAATAAAATTACATAGAAACAGATATAGACTGTTACGAGCCTTAAGCTATATACAATAAATAATTGTAGTTTTCTCTCACAATCTGCAGTCATTCTAGTAACAAAGAGTAATTTATTTTGTCGTCTTTAACCATTATTAGTCTCAAAGTGGGTTCCTCGTCATCGAATATTTATTTTGTATTTTTTGTGATAGTTACAAGGTCAGCCAAATTGACTGAATGCATATAGTTAGGGTATAGACAATAACAGATAATATATAAAGTTTTACTGGAAAATACATTTGATATTTATTTAGGTTTTACAGGTTATGAGAATGAAATTTGAAAACTGTAAGTATCTTTAATCTTAGCATGAAAATCATCTTGTACTTGGATTAGTCTTACTATGATTCCATATACTCACAGAAAAATCTTTAGTTAAAGTATTTCATTAAAAAAATTGACTTTTGTGTACAAAAAGACTTGTAATTTTTATTCAGAGTGTGCCAAATTTTCTGAAGGTACACCTACACATAAAAAATTATAGTATTGATATCATTATGGTTACAATGTTGGTTAAAATGTCCAAGCCTATATTGAAAGAACTAAGATATTGGACACTTTTCCCATTTTGTTTTCTAAATTACAATGAACTTTTATAATACTAGCCCTAAGATTAATTAGATAAGATGAACTTCAAATTCATATAACATACAAGTCTAAAACATATGGTATACTAAATTTGTTTGTTGCTAAGATGAAAAAAAAAATTATATTAATCCCTTAGTACCTTGAAGTTTGCTCTCTTTTTTCTTCAGTGTCTACAATATACTGTAGGTATTATTTGCTAGAGTTAAAGACTTTTCTTAGGTTAGCATTTTTTCTGAATCTTGTAATAGGCATAATAGCTTTTGTCACTCAATTTTTCAGTTAAGTAAACCCAGCAGACATGCCTTTTTTTGCCATTAAATATCTTCAGGTAAGAGAAACAATGAAAATCAAATAGTTAAGGAATTTTCATCTCTTTAAAAAAAAATTCAAGCTTATGTGCTTGTTTTTAATGAGTTTAGCATTTGTATTTCTTTGCTTCTTTTCCTTTATTTAGCTCATCTGTTAGTTCGTGCATAGGGAAGAGTCTGTTTTCACCAGATTTACACCAGCAGAAGCAACAGAATGACTCCATGACAAAAATGCTTGGTGTTACATCCCCTATAAATACTGCAAGTCCCAAACCAATTGACATTCAACGAACAAAAGAACTTGAAGAATGCTTAAAACAATATGGACTTTATGAGACAGATGAAGAACTAACCCACAGGTTATCAATACTTTTATTCACTCTAGCATAGTTTTTGTTAGCTTTTTTCCATTTGAAGGTGAGGAACATAACTTCTGACCAAAATATCTGAAGAATGCTAGCTTCTAACACAAACTGCTTAGTCAGGCAAATTCTTTGTTACAAATTAAACATAATTTTGATTAAAAAAAAAGTAAACTTTGAAACTTTCTATGGTTTATTTTATTGCTCACATTCAACACTAGTGCTAACTCAACAATCACCTTGGGTTTTGTAGCAAAATAACACATTCTGAAGCAACAGACTCATAATGAAGCACTTACAAAAGAACAAGATTTAACATCTTTAAATTTTTGACAAACATGAATAAAGGCCCATCCAAAATTAAAGCATTTTCTGTGAGTTTTAGTCTGCCTCTGTGATTTACATTAAGCAGGGTATTAGACAGGATATTTACAGTAAATCAGTGACTATAACTCTAGATTGTGATAATGTAGATTGGATAACGTATTATACAGGAAACAGTACATCTGCGACTATAGTTCCAGATTCTGGTCCTATAGATTAGGCAGGGAGTTATCCAAGATATAAGCAAATTACTTCAACACTCTGGCTTTATGTTGTTGTCACATAGATTAAGCAAGGAGTTACAGTACATCATTGACTGTAGCTCTAGATTGTGGTCATATAGGTTAGGCAAGGAGATAACCAATATATAAACACAGTTCATCAGTGGCTATAGCTCTAATTTGTTGATTAGAAAAGGTGTGTCCAAGATATAAACAGTACATTATTAACTTTGTCCTATAGATTAGGCAGGGTGTTATCTAGGACATAAGCATGACATATTATTGATTCTCGCTAATTTTTTTAATTGTTATTTCTAATGTGAAAGTATTCATGGTAAAAATGCACCAATTAATTTGGATAACTTTTTATATTGTTGTGTCCTGTAAATAGTGGCATAATGAAGATAAAAGCACAATGATTTGGTGATTTTAGACAAAGATTTATTTTTTCAGTGTATTAAATGGCAATAGTTTTAGTATGAGGTTTAAATGCATGCCAATTCCTATAAATTCTAATCAAATATTTGCGAAAATAGTTTATTGTATGCTTTTGTGTCATATGTTTTCAAAATATGTGGTGTTTACATTTGTAGAGAATTTGTAATATCCCTAAAATGTATGTATTGATTTTCATATCTTGCTGCTAATCTTCAAAATCAGATTAGAAATTTTATTGATTTTTAAAAGAGGATTTTATATAAATAGATTAAATTCACTGAAGTGAATACTGTGTGTATGGAAATTGTATCCTTGTCACAGTTGGATGTTAAACACTTTGAATCTTGTTTTATAGAATGGAAGTGCTAGGGAAAATCAACAAGCTAGTAAAAGACTGGATTAAAGAAGTGAGCATAAGAAAGGTAAGCATTTTGTGAAGCCTCTGTCACACATACCACAAATAGAGGAGGCATGTTATACAGTTACAACATAATAATTGTGGTTTACTAAAAATACAGTGGCCAGAATCATAATTAGAACAATGCTTTCCTAAAACACTCCCAGGTAAAGACAGAGAGCAAGGGAATTAGGTCAAGTGAATTTCAGGATCTTACTAAGAAATGTTTAAATGCTTTTGTTTCAATACAATTAGAAAATTTTCAAATGTCCATAAGACAGCATTAAACTAAAATATGAAATAATTCAATGCTATATCACTTGTGGCAGAAGCAGTTTTTATTCAATTTATCCAGGACTTTTGAGTTTTTCATACTAAGGAGATAAGCTTAGTGATATGAAATTTGAAGGCTAACTATGATATACAGTATTGGAAAAAATTATGGAAACACACAGGTGATACATGTACCGGAGTTACAGACAATGAATAACTGCAAATAAGTGATCAATGTGCCATTAGATGATTATGCTATTATAGAAAATGCAAAAATAAAGCAAATAAGTTGTACAGTACACTAGAATTTTGTATTTGCTTTAAACAGAACAATACGCCTGGTTTTTATGCTACCATGAGTTTAGTGGTCTATGATTTTGAAGTATTGTTCAAATGCCCTGTAATACTCCCTACACTTCAGCCATGTTGTTTGGTTGCCATTTGACCTTTACAGCCTTAATAATATTCATATCAGGGCTTTATGCAGACCAAATTATGGTTGCAAGAGTTTCATGAGCCTCTTTTTCCTTCCAGGTGTCTTTTCACCACATTTGCTGCATGCTTTGGATCACTGTCTTGCTGGAAGATGAATCCCTGCCTAACAGATGTTGTTTGTGAGGGAATGACATGATGGACAGGGTTGTTGAATTTTCAAAAAAAATGTTTTATTGTCCAGGGGTCAAAATGCTAGAAAAAATCTGCTCATCCTTCTAAAAATGTACTTGCCCTTTCCCATAGCACAAAACACAAACAAAGTAGAATATAATTATTATGATTTTGTTTTTACTTATCTTTTTGAAATGTATATACATATGAAGAACTTAGATACAAAATACTGTATATTCAGTTTTGTCATTTTGATAAAAACCACTTTTTCAGCAGCTTTCGTGAAAAATACTTTTAAATCACAAGTACACTATTTATTAACTCTTTACATATAGGGTTGGTGGATTCTGTTGACTTTGTAACCACCAAGTGATCATAACAGTATCCATACTATAACTTTTAATATGATATGTGCTAACTCTCTCATTACGAGGTTGGTCAAATTGACTGACCTTGCAACCATTTCTACTTGTTATAGTTTCCATATTAAAACGTTTAATACAGTATCTCTATCTTCATAAAATTTGACAGACTTTTATTAAATATTACAAGTCTTTTGTTTACAAAAAAAATAAGAGGTTTTAATGAAGTATTTTTACCAAAGATTTGTCCGTGAATGTAATATATATAGTCTTTTTTTTTTACTAGTCTGAGTGCAAAGTTATTTCCACTTCAAGACTAAAAATACTTTTCTTCTCAAAAATCTGAAATTTCAATTGTGTAATTTCTTAAAACATCTTAACTATTTAAGTGCATAATTAAAGTTTTGGTGGGTTCCTAAAAAGTGTCAATTGTCCACTAACAAATGAAACTTAGAATTTGACCTTTTTTTAGTACTTTTTCAGTGTACATACATGAAGTACTAATGTCGGAAAGTCAAGGACGTGTGAATGTCCCCATTGTCACATTATGAGGAAAAGTTTTTGTGACACCTTTAGTTAAATCTGCCTGTCTCACCAAATGGCTATAAATGTCAAGTCGGATAAATCTGATTATAGCATCAATAGGGTTAAAGAAATTTTGAAAAATTTTCCCAATAAAACTTTATGTATTATCTGTTATTTTCTCTATTCTAACTATACAAGGTTGGCCAATTTAACCATCCTCATAACCACCAAAATAAATCTAAATTACCATTTTTTCTTTCTAGAATGACTTCAAATTGTAGCATGAAACTATATTTGTTTATCCTAAATAGCTTTAAGCTCGTAACAGTATACATCTATTTGTACTTAAACTTTATTGTTGTATTACCCTTTGCACTGTTCCTAACTACTATTCATGCAATTATAAGTTGTAAATCACTTGGCAAATGTGCTATCAAATTACATAATGCAAGAGCTATTCATGAAAAATTATTATATTATTATTATTTATTTTAACTAATGTAACCTTAACTAACCTAAAAAGTTTCTTATTTATACGTCTTAGTTATTTTTATAATAATAATATAGAATACACATGAAAAACAAGAAATATAGTACTTTTGCTGTTGACTGTTGATGACACTTAAACCCTACTTTTTTATGCTAATGGTAGTACTGCATTAAATAATTTTTAATTTAATTAAATGATGCACCAAAGAACACAGAATAATAACATGCAAAAAGCAGAAAATGTCCCATAACTATCACAATTTTTCTGGCTTTCTAACTATGCAATGAGAGCAGTACAAATTCAGCTAAGCTTATCAATGCATACCTGTCATTACAAATATGAAACTGAATGATGAAATACACAATACCCTCTACACAAAACAACGTAATATAATAGATAGATCAAAAACTGGGCAATAGACGTTAAAAATTTAGCTAAGCTCATCAATGAGTTTCCTGTGGGAATGAAGCTAGAACTGGAAGCAAAATTGACAATTCTCTGTACAGAAAACAATCTAATACAATATGTCATTGAGTAGATGAAAACCTTGCCTTTGGTTATAAATAATATAGTGTTGAACTATTGGCAATTTCTGAAAGAAAGGATGTGACAGGTGGGCATGGCAAAAGGCGTCTGATTTTCTATTTTATTGCTATGTAACTAAATAATTTTTCAAAGCTATGTAAATTATGCTTTGCCTGAGTGATGACAACATTGTAATGAGTAATTTATGTTAAGTTTCATACTTCTTGGAGTGGTGGTAAATAGATTACAGAAGAGGGGATGTCTAGAGAAAAAAATGTTATAATTCTCATATTAGGGATTCTGGATTTTTTAAAAATATTTCCTTAAAAAAGTAAAATATGGATTATTAACTATGTTTTTATGTTATACTTATTGGTATACTATGATAAGAAAGTGGTTTAATTAAATTTTGAATATATAGCTCTCTAAAACTTTGTGACATGCAAAAAATATGCCTGTGGAAAGAGGGTTAAGAATAAAATGACTTTTTTTCATCTGAAAATTATCAAATTTCATTTGCAAAACTCATAAGTAAATGTTAAACATTTTTCTTTTTCAGTTAAACTTTGTGTTTTATATGTTATTTTCTTGACCCTCTAACGTTTTACAGTCTTGGCCAATTTCACTGACTTTGTAATCACCTTTAAAGAAAAAAAATTAAATTATCCTTTTCTTGCTTCTAGAATGACAGCAGATTGTGACAGAAAACTACATTTGTTTATCCTAAATTGCTTAACTCTTTCAGCACAGGCTCTGTCCCTGGGACTGACTTTGTAACCATTTTGTGCTTGTTATAGTTTTCATTTGTAAGCGAATGCTAACGAAATTTGGCAGATTATCACTAACCATTACAATGCTTTCATACACAGAGTACCTAATTTTTTTATTATGTTTTGAGGCTTGTAAAGGAATGTTTTTCTCATATCTTTTTTTTTTTTTTTTCACACACACTGCCTATCTATCATGCAAAATAATATTCATTTTAAGATAAAAAATACTTTTATGCATCAGAAAATTTTCATATTTCACATATGAAATCTTTATAATGTCCAGATAGTTATCAAACGTTTCTTAAGAAAAAACTTTATATTTTATTTGTTATTTTCTGTACGGGTTCCGTAGATTTGACCAATCTCTCAACCACCATAAAAAATTAGGAAATAAATATAAATTATACCTCTTTCATTCTAGAATGAACACAGATTATAACAACATAAATGTTTAGACTAAATAGCTTAAATCTCATAGCATTATACATTTATATTTATTATTTTTATTATATTGACCTTTCAGCCATGCCTGGCTAACAATACAGAAGTTAG
>NW_013669216.1:54763-65260 GCF_000517525.1 Limulus polyphemus
TTATATTCTAGCTTGTCAATATCGTTATTTTGAGCTTTTAATTTGTTCGAAACCATATACTTAGTATTTGACCTCACAAACATCTAATTTGAACTAGTGCTGCATTCAACATACCACGTGACACACAAAAATCGATTTTTATGTGTGTCTATTTAATATTTGCTTTTAGATTAAGATATTGAGTAATATATAGTACTAAAATTTGAATTATAATCTACAGTTTGATACCAAAGTTATTGACATAAATTCATGAAATTGTAATTCAATAAAATTTTGAATGCGAGTCAACAAACGAGATGACATAGCCTTTCACCCATGAATCGTCTCGAAAAGGTAAATTTCATAACAGTATACATCTATTTCTACTTAGTTTTATTGTTTTATTACCCTTTGAACTGTGTATCATTAATAATCCTGCCATAAAAGTCGTAAATCACTCGGCAAACATGTAGCTCATGTTATCGTATTGAATGGTGTAATGCATGAGCCTCTTGCAAGCATACCTCATGGAGAATTTTTATTATTGTTATTTATCTTTACCTTACCTAATTTAAACTAATTAGTTTCTAATTTTTACATTTTATTTACCTTTTTAGCAATAAAAATATACATGAAGAACAAATAATATAATATTTAAGTTTGACATCTTGTTTCTTTGCTGTCAGTTGCTGATGAAATTAAAGCCTATTTTTTTATAATGATAGTACTAATACATTAAATAATATATGTTTATTTCAGTACTGCATCTAAGAACACAGAATTGTAACATGTGCAAAGCAAATAATGCCATATAATTATTATAATTTAATTAACTTTCTAACTAGGACAAGAGAGGCATAAAAATATTTCCCTTAGCTACTTCATCTGAACACTGTGGGATAAACTTTCAAATTGAAGATGAAGTAGACAGCACCATATGCTAAAAACATGTAGCATTATACGTCATTTGATAGATTAAAACTTTTCTTTTCTATTGATTATAATTTATATAAAATGTAAGAGAGAATATTATATCTTTGTTCATGTATTTTAAATTTTTTAACAGTGCAGCACGTAGAATAACCAATGCATGAACTGAGAAAGATATTGTGGTTTACATTAATGCTGCCATTAACTAAAATGGTGTTTATTATATAGATATATATTTAAAGGATTTTGGGGTTTTATTATGTTAGATATTCTTCCTAGAGTTAACTGTTAAACTTTACAGGTCTTCTTTACACAAAAGCAATGTAATAATATCACTACATTAATTTATATACAGGGTGTCCCAGAAGTCTGGACCCATAGGGAAAATAGACATTATATTCTTAAAGTTAAACAAACACATTTCTAAGAAAGAAAATACCTTGATGGCACAGTATACAAATAATTGATATGTGTATGGCTGTTAATTGCATGCAATTTGAATAAAAAATAAATTAAGAAGACATGTATTTTTCCCTATGGGTCCAGACTTCTGGAACACCCTGTACATTTATTACTCTGTGTGTGCTAAGGGTCTCAAATTAAGATCAAGAAATGACAAGATGCTTATATCAATAAAGAGTAGTAGCTTTGAAACAATCTAATTTACTGAAAAACAACAACATATTTGACATATTTAATGATATGATACTGGAGCAAACCAATGTTCAATAATTATACTTGAGTCCTATTAAATCACATCAAGAACAGCCTATTGCTCCAACATTCCTTATAATGATTATATAAAAAACTTTATTACAAGTTTTGGTACATTTGTGAGTTTTACCAAAGCCAAGAAGGCCCAAGCAACGTTGACTATTCCAAAAATTTGATGTAAAGCCAATAAGAAAAAACAAAACAAAAATCATTCGTGGGAAGAAATCTGTGTTTTAAACAAAATAGACAATAAAAATTTAGTAATTATCATAACCTTAAAGGACAACAAGGGACCTTTTGGTCCATCTAGAGTCTAGACTGTCCTATCCATTAAGTTAAACTAAATACTAAAAATCTCAAAGCCAGCCCTTATAATTCAAATATTTATTAAGCTTTCCCTTAGACTCTATTAAACCAACTGCATGCACCATATCTGAAGGCAACCCATTCCGAAAAACAACAACCCTGCTATAAAAATAAAGCTGTCTTAGCTGAAGATGACTTCTTCCCTAACAAAATTTATATTTGTGGCCCCTATTTTTACTATTCTCACAATTAAATATGGGAAAAAATGATGCATCAACACTGTTACTTTCCTTAACAATCTTAAACAATTTGATCAGATTCCCTTTAACTCCTCTGTTTTCAAGAGAAAAAAAGTTCAGAGATCTTAATCTATCCGAATATGATATCCTTTCTATCTCGGTTAGGATGCTAGTAGCTCTCCCCTGAACCCTTTCTCAATTCAATGTCCTTTCTAAGGTAATGAGCCCAAGACTGAACATAGTACTCTAAAATGTGTCCTAATCAATGACCTATAAAATGACATTATAACCTCTTTAGAATTGTATTCAATATTTAAGCAGATATAACCTAAAGTCCTATATACCCTGCCACTAGGAACAGCACATTTAAGAGTCTGATGATAAGAATGCCAAGGCATTTTTCATGCATAAAACTGTTAAGGTTATTCCCATTAAAATTATACTCATAATTACATGTACAACCTTACATTTAATATAATTAATAGTTATTTGTCATTTATTCACCCAACTCACCAAATAATCCAAATCCTTTTGTAAAGCAGTAGTGTTCTCCTCACAGCCAGCAACACCCAAAGCATTAATGTCATCAGCAAATTTAAATAATTCATTGAACATTCCTTCATCTGTGTCATTGATGTAAATAAAAAAAAGCAAGGGTTCTTCTGCTAAGCCTTGAGGTACACCACTCATGACATTAATCCAGTTCAACTGAATTCCATTTATAACAACCCTCTGCTTTCTTCCATCTAACCAGTTTTCTATCCAATGAGCCAACCTGTCCTCCACACCTAGAGAGATAACATTTTAACAAGGCTTTTATGTGGCATCTTGTAAAATGCTTTTGAAAATTCAGATACACCAAATCCACACCTGTACCCTCATCTACATAAATAATAACTTCTTCAAAGAATGTCAAAAGATTAGTAAGGCAATATTTTCACCTAGTGAAACCATGCTGGCTATAAAACAAAAATTAAGCTTTGTTAAATGACTTTGGAAAGCATCTTTTATCAAACTTTCAAAAAGCTTTCCCACCACTGAAGTAAAATGTAAGACTAACAGGCCTATATTTACTGAGACAACTTTTATCACCTCCCTTAAAAAAGGGAGTAACATTAGCTAACTTCTAATCTTTTGACATCTGCCCATTAATCAAGGACTTAGAAAAATAGTAGTAAGTGACACACATAACAAATCCTTAACCTCATTCAAAATTCTTGGGTAAATTTTATCTGCCCTAGAATTTTTTATCTTTAAGTTCAGAATTAATGTGATCATCTTGTTTCCATCAAGATGAGGAATATTGTTTAAATCATAATTAGTAAAGTCTGAAGAAAATGTAGAATTTAATAACCCTGTCAACCTATAATCGTTAGATTTTGTTCTTCTTGTATCATTTCTCAAAAGCCTTATGCTTACCCTTAATGTACTTGAAGAAATTCTTACTATTAATTTTAGCATTTTCAGCCAACCAGCTGCCTAGTTCACAGCAGATAATTTTTGTCTCATCTCTTCAAAATTAGGCTTTTAGAAATTTGGAACCTACATCTCATTATTCCTTATCTCCTTATGGAGCAAAATATCAGATCTTATTGAACAATGACCACTTTCACCCAGATGTTCTCCAATCTCTACTTCTTTATTAGAAGGTAATAATAAATCTAATATAGCATTGTTTCTAGTAGGTTCCCTTACCAATTTTTGAAGAAAGCCATCCTGAACAGTTTCTAGATACCTGTCTCCCTCATTTGAACACTTCCCAACCTATGCCTGAAAGTAATTAATTCTCTGGTGGTCTGTAACAAATTCCAACTAAAAGCTTACTCCCCTTATAACCACTAATATAAACCCAAATAGATTAAACCTCATTGTTATTAGCTTTTGATATCCTTAACTGAACAGGCTGTAACTCACATTTTACATATAAAGTCACTCCACCCCACCCCAATTTTCTTTAGTACTCTATCCCTGTTAAACAACCTATAATTCTGTATTTAAAAAAAATCAAAAACATCCTGTCTTCAAAACTGTCAACATTTAACCAGGTTTCTGTTAATCTCATTATATCAAAATTCTCTGTTCTGACTAGTGATCCAATGTCATTTATTTTTTATACTTCTAACATTGCAGTAATGACAGTTTAGCCTACCATTAAAACTACCTTTGCACTTTGTTCCCATACTGTACCCCTCTCTGTGTTATTTTTCTTTATTATTCTGGTCCTCTTCACTGTCTAATCCTAGTTTAAAGATTCTATTAGAATTGAATTAATAACCCTTGCAAAAAGCCAGCTCCTATTCTATTTAAATGTAAACCACTCATTCCATAAAGTTCCCTTTTTTTTCACTGAACTGATCCAACCAGCTAATCTGCTCGTTCTTACTTATTAACCTAAGCCTAGCATTCTTGGCAGTATCCCTGACAGAATTAATTTATTTTGTCTCTCTTCCTTGAATGTCTTATACTTAACAATAAATTCCTCTGATCTACCTTTACTTATATCATTAGTCCCTATGTGCACCATAAAGACTGCATCACTGCTAGCACCCTTTATTATATCATTTGTTCTGTCAGTTATGTCCTCTACCCCTTCCCCTGAATAGTATAATAATTCTTTTCTGCATATTTATCCCATAGACTAGTCTATATTGCTTTAAAGCTACAACTCTCATGTTTCTGACTTTAGTATAAAGTGTCTTGACTCTTCTTGTTACTGAGTAGTGAGACCAGTGACTGAGATTTTGTGAATTAAAGGGGAATGTATATTTGTGTATATATAGGATTTGACCACTTTATTAGGAACTATACCTAATAATGGGTTGAGCCACTTATAGGTTGGAACTGTCCATGAGGAATGAATTATTCTTGTGGCTTTTTCCAAATTTCTCTACTCCAACCTTTTAAAAAATAAAAATGGTAATGTGTGATTAATTTGACTGCACCACCTTTCATCAGTCTGTATTTGTTCAATGTCTGTGTTCTTTGAACCACTCAATATATTTGTTATTGGTAACTCGTGGTTTATGCAATAGTCTGTTAATGCTATAATCCATTTATTGCAACATTCCTCATTAGATATGGTTGGAGATGAGTGTAGGTTGCCTTGCACTGAACGTTTGTCAGCTTGTGTATTGTTTAATGATGGTTGGATTTTACCATCTTGTGTAACTGCTTTTCTCCTCTCTCTGTCATTATATGTTTGAGGCCAAAATTCCCCTACACAATAGGCATTTTATTCGACACTCTATCAGTGATAAACTCAAATGACTAATGTCTTGGAGAGAAACCTACCCATGAAATTGTCTTGACGTCTGTGGCATCTGCTAAGATGTGCATCCATTATCATGCCTATTTCTAACACTGAAAATATTTTGCCTTTCCTCATATCTGTTAGACTGTGCTTTTTCTAATAATTTATTTGCAGGGAACACAATACACATGATGTAATTAATCTAATTTGCATCTGTAGCTTAGGTCAGGCCCATATCTGAAAGCTACATAGTTTGTAATAAAGTAGCCAGGCTCTTTAGTTTTGATTTCATACATAGAGGTACAGATTTTAAAATGTTTGTGGGTATGGCTTAGATTTTTCACAGTTCAGAATTTTCAAGAACTTGTATGTATCTCTAGAAATCTTGGAGTGATTTTCTAGTAATAGAATGAACAATGTGGCAAAAAAATCTTCCTGTTAATAGGCAAATGTAATGGTAAAACTATTTATCTCTCAAACAGATCTTGTTGTCTTAGGTGTTGAGTGATATGAATTTCACATTTTTGATGGATAAAAATGAGGTTGGGTCTGTCACCATTCAGACTGCCACCATTTGTATGTAGTTTTTAAACATCATTGACTGAGATGTAACCCACATTTGTATTAGTCCCTTACCATGTTTCACTGTATATATTGTATATGAACCATGATAATATTCTACTCTGCCATCAAACAATCATTGATTGTTACCAAACAACAGGAATTTGAATTCATCTGTGAAGAGCATTCTCCTCCCTCTTTTCTTATATCATTGTTTGAAGTCTGCCCATTTTAGCTTTTTGGTTTGATTATCTTTTGTTTTATATGTAATGGTTTTTGAGCAGCTACATATCTTTTGAGACTACTAACATGCAAAGTGTTTCCTATAATTTTAAAGGTAATATTCAGTCTTGTACTTACAGTTGGGTCATTGGCAAGACCTTTATGGGATTATTATGTAAAGAATATAACCTGAGTTACTTAACATCACTTTTGAAGAGTTTAGGTTTTCTACCTCTATCATTTCTGTCATCAGCAGTACTAGTTTCACCTACCTTCTTCACAGTTTCCATACAGCTCACTCTGAAACATGATTGAAATTTTGTGTCATTCTGCTGCATTAAGTAGCCTTTTGCCAACACCAACCTTGTACTAAAAACAATATGACTGTCTGCATTTTTATTGGCATTATGCTTGTGTGACAGTGTCTGATTGGTTAGATGACTACCAGTCACAATGTAAACTATCAACACACAAGTTTTATTCTGGAGAAAGTTATTTTCATACGATGTATGGAAAGCAATCTGATAGTATTTGCAGTACAGTATATACCCATTTATCCAGTTTCCATAATTATTTTTAGTACTATATATGTTAGAACCTTTCGGCTTTGTATTAAATAATTTTTAAGCTTTATAATAGATACTTTGAAGTGTAATTTGTTTGCATTTTTTTCACATCAGAATTTATGAATTAAATAGGCCAGATATCTGAATATTGTATGACAGTACTGTGTATGATTTGTTTTAAAATTTTAAGTTGATGGTGTTTTAGCACTTGAAAATGGGGCCCAAATTTTAACATGCTCATATAAAACTATGTATTCGTATAGTGTGTTTATATATATATTTCCTACTCAATAGCGATTAACTTTTGATAACATGTTTGTTGTAGTTGACTATTTCCAGCAGTTATTTAATAGGAAGTCTTTGAAAAGTATAATGAAATACATCTATGAGCACACTTTTGTAACACCTTGAGAGCTTTCAGTATTTTGGAGGATAATTGCAGGGCTATATTAAAATTAACTTTTAAATCTAAGAAGAGAAACAGTGTAATCTATGTTTCAGTATTAAGGGGAAAATGTGCAATATATATATATATTTCTTCCTCTTTTTTTTTATATTATTTTATTAAAACAGTTTTATGATACTGTAATTAAATATTAACAATTTTTGTCTCCCAGTACTGTTGAACAGTATCAGCATTGTATTACAGAAAAGGCTATCTCATAGTAAAAATACCTGTTCATAGATTATGTTTGATTCTAGTTAGGTTTTTGTAAATATAACTTCAATTTATACAGCCATTTATTTTTAAGAAAGATCTATTATAAACAGGTAGCTTATAGATATATGTGTGGTTATTGTTATTTATAGCTGTGAATGATTTCACAGAATTTTTTTAAGTTACAGCTTTTACAGTAAAGAAGGATTATATAAAAAGGTACAATGTTTCAGCTGCTAGTGCAATCATTTTTAAGTACACAGTTTTAGTGGTAAAGCATTTTTTTTATATTCAAATTGACATTTAATTCTGTAACAGTATATATTGTTAAACCCATGTACTTGAAAATTATTGCACTAGCAAGCAAAACGATATATTTTTCCTTATAGTAAAAGCTGTAAGTTGTAAAAACTACTTATAAACTCAACAAAACTTTGATTTTACAGAATATGCCATCAAATGTAGCAGAAAATGTTGGTGGAAAAATATTCACATTTGGATCATATCGTCTTGGTGTTCATACAAAAGGTAAGACAACTTATACAGAGTGCTTGTTATCATCAGAAATTGGACAAATCTGTGTTTTGTGATGATGTATTGCATAAAGTTTAAGCTCTGTATGTGTTGAAATAACAATATGCAGCCACTATCTTTGCCTTACCTGTCAAAAAATGACATGTTGAAGTTTGTAAAAAAAACAGTGGGGGCACCCACCCTTTTTTCTGCAAGTACACTCTCAAAAAATCAATAAGAATGATGCATCGTAAATTAAAAATGGTTCATAGTATGAGTGTTACACACAAATTGACAAATGACTTGTATATTAGAACAGTTATCCAGGGTCATAATAAACAATTCTAGTTAGTAGGAGTCCAAAGCCTCACTAACATGATCTTATTACCCAAATCTTATAAAATAATCTCCTGTCAAGAAATGTTGAAGCATACTTAACTAATCTGTTTCATGAAGTTGTTTTATTCAAGTGGTTCTGTGGTAAGTGGATGATTTCACAAATCCACAAAGTTGATGTGACCTATGTAGTTAAGATAGTTTTTCTCCTGTAAGCTGATGTGAACTTGTACAGTTAAGTGATCTTAAGAAGGCTTCAGTATATAAACCTAAATGTCATTCTCCTTTTCATTACATGGGCATTTGCAGTCCATTAAAATTTTCAGTTTGAAGGTTATTTAATATTCTAGTTAGGTTTTTGTAAATATAACTTCAATTTATACAGCCATTTATTTTTAAGAAAGATCTATTATAAACAGGTAGCTTATAGATATGTGTGGTTATTGTTATTCATAGCTGTGAATGATTTCACAGAATTTTTTTATGTTACAGCTTTTACAGTAAAGAAGGATTATATAAAAAGGTACAATGTTTCAGTTGCTAGTGCAATCATTTTTAAGTACACAGTTTTAGTGTCTTATGTCTACTCTGCTTAAAGTTCCACAAAACAATGTTTATCTCATTGCAGTAAGGCCTCCTAGATTTAGAAAAGCTATTGCTACAGTGCATTAGCTGATTTGTCTTAAATATCTTATCTCATTGTTTGAAGATCTCCTATATGTACTAGTCAAATAAATGTTAATGAATGTATAAGGGGATTTAAAGATGTTAATTTTCTATATTACATTTAGCTGTGTTTGATCGTAAAATGTATTCTTAAAGATATTTGTTTTTAACAAAATTGTGAAAGAATAGTTCTTAAATGTTAGGATTATCACAGCCCAAGAAGTTAATGTTTTGAATTTGAGCCCTCTTGTGTGATATTTGAAGCAGCACATAACATACAAGTTATACCCTAGATACATCTAATAAAACTGTAAACCAATTTTTTTAAATGGTTATTTTTGATTTTTCACTTATATGAAATGGTTGGTTTACACAATATGAGTCAGCATGCTGATTAACCTTTTTACTCATGAATGAATAAAACAAATGAACTTTTTCATTTAAATGAATATTTGGTTACTCTAATTGGCAGTCCACTGAATAGTTTGTTACAGTCATGCTGAAAGTTTGGTAAGTACTTTGGAGGGATATAAGATATTGATGGTGTCTAGAACTGCAACATTGCTTTAGTATTTATCAGATGAAACAACAATAAATCAAAAAATGCTGAGATTAAAAACAAAATAGTTAAAGTGCAGCATAATAGTTAGATTATATAACGTAAATACACATCTTTTATATGTGTATCTTGAACCTTGAGATTTTTTTTTCTCTCCATGGGTTCATTCCTGTTCTGGGAAAAACTTGAGTACATTGTTATACTTGTTTCTTGAGTTCTATGAAAATATTTATAATGAGTGAATAGAAGATAGTAATGGTACTATCTTTGTGGAAAACTTTAGCAAAAATCTTCATGACAGTGGTGGGTTTATCTTTTTCATATTGAAATCTTTTGTAATTCAGAATTAATTAAAAGTTAGTTCCAGGCTCTTGTCAAACTGATTTCATTTTTTTAGGTGCTGACATAGATACCTTGTGTGTTGCACCTCGACATGTTGACAGGTCAGATTTCTTCACGTCATTTGTTGAATTACTCAAAGAGCAACCTGAAGTGAAGGACCTTAGGGTAGGTATTACTAGTACCTTAATTTTCTATGGTCTTTCCTCATTATTATAAATGCAGTGTTTATAGGGTTTAACAATTAGATGTCATTAACAAGTTGAAAACTATTAGTTAATACTAGAGTATGGATGTTACATTAAACATTTTTCAGTGTTTCTACCAATATATTTGTTTTTGTAAATCTCTGAAATGTATTGTTGTTATTGACATCAGTGATTTTTGATGAATTTTAAAAGACTTTAGACAATTCATTCAAGCCAAAAATAACTTATCTATCTTGTAGATCATTATATAGTAAGATATATTTGTATAATTAAGGTTAGGTGCATTTGATGCAGTAAATCTTTTATTAGACGCAATTAACCCTTTTGATACGGGTCACAGGTGAAAGGCCATGTCATTTCGTTTGTTGACTCTTTTTCAAAATTTTAGTGAACTACTATTTCATGAATTTATGTCAATAAATTTGGTATCAAACTGTAGATTATAATTCA
>NW_013669216.1:65382-91332 GCF_000517525.1 Limulus polyphemus
ACTCAATTTGTTAATTTAAAAGTAAATATTAAAAACACAGATAAACATAGATTTTTGTGTATCACGTGGTATGTTGAATGCGGCACTGGTTCAAATTAGATGTTTGTGAAGTCAAAATACTAAATCTATAGTTTCATATGAATTAGAAACTTAAATTACAGATATTGACAAGCTAGAATATAAAATAAGAAGGTTTTATCTTTTCTGTTTGCTAAGATATTGCTCACATAATAAATCAAACACAGTGGCACCTCGCCCACCTCTTTCTGTTTTTGGAAATGCTCCCTTATTTACACTTACATCTGTATATTACATGAATAACCAATCAGAAGCTCAGAATGTCCCCCCCTAGTGGTTTTCTAAGCCTTTCTAACGTACCTAGCATCATTTCTTTCTTTTAAATCAAGATTTCAATGAGGTAGGTTGTGTCTTTAGTCTGCTCAAAATTTCATTTTTTTTTTTAGTAAAATACATCTTAGTTACTAAGCTTGGTAAATTATAGTTGAATTTTATGGTATTGATGTAGTAATTTATGATTTTTTAGTCATTCAAAAGTATATATAAAACCTTAAAAAAATATTTTGTTTCATGTCCTCCACATACGAAATTTTTGAAGGCTTAACAGCCTGCATCAAGCAGCAACCGAGTACAAAGGTCGTAACTAGAAGAGATAATTGTTTGCTTTACTTCTTTATTTACTGTTCTATGTTTTAGGAAAAATAACTTTTAGAACTTGTTTCAAAATAGCAATAATCTATATACATATATTACATATAATAATTGAAATGTGACTTTATTTTACAAAATACTATTCTACTAAAACAAAGCCAAGACAAGTTACTTTATACAGACCAAAGGTCACATTTATGTTATTTGATACGGTAACATGAGTGCACGTGAGCTGCATGATTGTAACTTCTGTATTGTTAGCCAGACAATGGTGAAAGGTCAATATAATAAAGATAATAAATATATATATATAAATATATAATGTTATGAGATTTAAGCTATTTCGTCTAAACATTTATGTTTTTGTGTTATAATTTGTGTTCATTCTAGAATGAAAGAGGCATAATTTATGTTTATTTCCTAATTTTGTATGGTGTTTGAGTGATTGGTCAAATCTACGGAACCCGTACTGAAAATAACAGATAAAATATAAAGTTTTTTCTTAAGAAACATTTAATAACTATTTGGACATTATAAAGATTTTGCATGTGAAATTTCGAAAGTTTCTGATGTACAAAAGTATTTTTAATGTTAAGATGAAAATTACTGATAGATAGATAGTATGATAGATAGGCAAGATGTGAAATGAAAAAAAAAAGGCAAGAGAGAAAAATTGCTTTACAAACCTTAAGACTTAATAAAACAATTAGATGTATTGCGTATGAAAGCATTGTAATGTTTACTGATGAACTTCCAAATTTTTTTAACATTTGCTTACTAATTTAAAAGTTATAGCATGAAAACTATAACAAGCACAAAATGATTACAAGGTCGGTCCCAAGGACCGAGCTTTGGTTGAAAGAGTTAACTAGACATAGTGATGTATTTTCTTTACATGGAGATTGGCCAACTGATTATACATAGAGAACCATTAATGCAGTTAATGTATGTATTTGAATATTGAAATTAGTTATAGCATTAGAACAGGTTTATAGTTAAAATGAAAAGGATGCATCTATATAGGTACAATAATAGGAGAAGCTGGGAATATATGTTTGATAAACATGAGATTACACAGTACCTATTTGTATTGATACAACACTTTAATGGTGGTTTATTATCAAACTGTCTGTATAACGTTGATAAGCTCTGAATTGCTAGCAATAAAAGTCTTATGCTTTTTCACACTGAATTAATTGCACACTGCCCTGTCAATTTTTATGACAGGAATATGAATCAAAAAATTGTATGTCTTTTTCAGGCAGTTGAAGAAGCTTACGTTCCTGTAATTAAAATGACATTTGATGGAATTGAGGTAGGTAAACAACTCATAATCAGTGAAGTTTGATGTATTGAGCTATATAAATTATTCATAATCACTAAAGTTTCATGGTTTTAAGGTAAGTAAATAATTCATAAATAAAATGACAGCTGATGATATTGAGCTATGTAAATTACTCGCAAGTTTGATGACTTGAGGTGTGTAAATTACTCAAAAGTTTGATGATTTGAAATTTGTAAATTACTCAATCAAAATGACATTTGATGGTATTGGGGTATATAAATTACTCATAAATCAAAATGACATTTGTTGGTATTGAAGTATTTTAAACCACACTCAACCAGAATGAAGTTTGATAGTATTGAGGTATGTAACCATTCATAATGAAAATGAAGTTTGTTGGTACTGAACTTTGTAAATCAATCATAATCAAAATGTCATTTGATGATATTGAGGTATATAAATCATTTGTAATCAAAATAATTTCTGATGGTACTGAGTTATGTTAATCACTTATTTTTTTACCGAGTTTGGTATTGATTGCACCATCTCATAAAGCTAATAGCTATACCTAAACTGTTTTGTTCTGTTATTTTTTAGACTGTAAAAAATGAAAATTTATTTTTATGACAAAATTTTTTTGTAAATAACATTACCTAAATAATGTTCATGTTGTAGAAAAAAAACAGTTCAGCATAATGTAATCCACATATTCTAAATTTACTCTTAAGTAACCTGTAAACTTTAACAAGGCCGTATAAGTTTTTATCATAACATTTGTAATATCTTTTCTGTGAGAAGTGGTCATGATATTTAAACATGCATAGATCTGGTAAAAAAAATACCTTCTTTCAAAACAGTTTCAAGAACTACTATTTATTGTACCAACCAAGCTCAAAATTATGTTAACGTTTTGTTTTTCTTATTTATACAAAAAGTTGAGCTTTGGCAGAAGTGCCTTGTGATTACTGTAGCTAACAATAGATATTGTCACTGTAGACAATTTCCAATAATGCTGTGATTTATTTCATAAATTATGTATCTTCACATCATTCATAGAATAATTCAATAAAACAAACTTACAGGTGTAATGGAAGCCAGATGTCTAGAATTTTCTAATAATTAAACTGTCACAATATGATGATGTTTCACAATTAAAACCAAGTAATTTTTCTCAGAATAATGATTTAAACTTTGTTTATCTTCAATCTCATTTTTTGTGTCTCCTAGAGTCTTATGCTTGAATTTATTTTAAAACATTAGCCTATATCATTAGGTTTATAAAGGATCTGAATGTTACAAACATTATTTTATTATTAGCACTTAACTTGTCAAGGTGTACCAATCCTGGAACAAACAAAACGTTTTTGAGAACGTAAATGTTGTCATGTACACTTGTAAAAAATACAAGATACCTGGCTGGAAAAGGTTAAGAGGGTGTTCCCACATTTCTAGTGTAGCATTTGAAAATGTTTAGCAGGTGTATTAGAATGACTTGATATTTTAATGAAGTACAGGCTTTACTGAAATTGAGCCCACATGTAAAATAGGGAAAAATATATGTTTTAATGAAATTTATAATGAAGATTTATAATATCCTGGTAGATTTAAAATGATTAACAGTATAATGAGCTTCAACCAATTTTTATATGTTATTTTTGTCATAAATATTAGCTCTTCCCATACAGACATCTTTTTCTGCTCATGTCATGAGGCTTCACTGAGTTACATTCACAATTTCATTAAATTACTTTATCATCATGGTGTACGAATAAACTTGACATCAAATTGTAGCTAGTAATCCATATTTTAATATGATAGAAGTTTAAATTCTTAATTCTATAAAGAAATACTTTGAAAAATCCTCAATCTCATTTAGTATGAGAACTGTGATATTTGCTCTTTATGTTTCCCTCTTCAATTTATATACTGCCCTTCTGAGAAGTATGGAATTTAATGTAAATTACTTGTTATAATATTGTTATTACTCAGGTAAAGCATAATTTTATAGCCTTCAAACTTATTTGGTTTCAGAGCCATAAACTAAAAAAATCAGACAACTCCTGATTTTCCAACCTGTCTTTCACAAATTAGCACTAGTTCTCTCTGATACTTAATACTATATTATTTATAACCAGTAGAAAACTAGAGTTTTAACCTGTCAAATAACGTAAACATTACGTTGTTTTACATACAGATAATTGTCCGTTTCACTTCCAGTTCAAATTTTATTCCCACGGGAATCACATTGATGAGCTTAGCTGAATTTTAATGTCTTATCACATAAGTAGAAAGCCAGAAAAATTGTGATAGTTGTTGGACGTCATCTGCTTTTTATGTTATTATTTTGTATTCTTAGGTACATTATTTAATTAAATAAAAATTATATGTTGTAGTAATACCATTAGTATAAAAAGGAGGGTTAATTTTCATTGACAATCAACAGCAAAAAAAAAGAAGAAAATCCAGGTAAGTAATATATTTCTTGTTTTTCATGTGAATTCTTTATTCATTGTTATAAAAGTAACTCAAATGTGAAAATTACAAACTTTTTATGTTAGATAATGTTAAATTAGTTAAAATAAAGGGGGAAAAAATCATTATTATTATTTTTTCATGAGAAATGCTTGAGAGTAGCCCGTGCCTTATGTAATTCAATGGGGTAACATGAGCTACACATTCACCAAGTGATTTACAACTTGTGTGGTGGGATTATTGGTTAAATACAATTCAAAGGGAAATAAAACAATAAATGTAAGTATAAACAGATGTATACTGTTACGAGTTTTAAGCTATTTAGGACAAGTAAATGTAGTTTCATGTTACTATTTGAAGTTATTTTAGAAAGAAAAAAAAAAGGGGTAATTTAGATTTATTATGCTTTTTTTTTATGGTGGTTATGAGGTTGGCCAAAATGACCAACCCTGTATAGAGATAGGTTGTAGAAAATAACACATAAAATATAGTTTCACTGGAAAAAAATGTTTTAAATTTATTCAGGAAGTTTTAGAGGTTATACAAATGAAATTTGACAATTTTCAGATGCAGAAAAGTATTTTTGATCTCAACATGAAAATCACTTTGCACTTGGAGCAGTCAACAGTTTGACTCCACATATTCACAGAGAAATTTTTAGTGAAAATACTTCATTAAAAATTATGTTATTTTGTCTACAGAAGACTTAATGCTTACTGAAAGCTTGCAAAATTTTGTGAAGATACAAAAACATATGAGAAATTTAAAGATCAATTTGTGGTCATGAACTTGGCCAATTCAATTGAGTCCATAGTGACAGCATTGAGTTGATACTGTTTATTACTACAGTTGGACATGCTGTTCGCAAGATTGGCACTGAAGGATATTCCAGAAGATCAAAATCTACGAGATGTAAATCTTTTAAAGAATTTGGATCCTCGATGTGTCAGAAGTCTTAATGGTAAGGCCTTACTCTCAGTGGAAACATATTTTTACAGTTAATTTTCAAAACTGGCACATTTTTTCACAAAATGTCCATTCAATAAAAAGGATTACAAAAATTATGATGAACAAAAAGTAATATATTTAAGAAGGGACATAGATAAACATTTCAGAATTTATTTTCCTTCAAACACACTGATTGCTAATATCCAGTTACCTTTTCCTAGTACTTGGAAGAGTCAGATTCTTCAAGTATGTGGTTAGGTTTGAGTACAGAAGTTGGTCGTTTTAGCAGATAGTTTTGAAAAACATGGAAAGTAAATTAATGTTAAAACTTTTCAACAAAATTTTGATTTGGGGGAAAAATTAAGTAACACTGATGCTTACTGTTTATCATACATGTTTCTGAAATTGTAAATAATTTAAGAAGTAATTGACATATAGTCAGAACTAGCTCAGTATTACTGTAGCTTACATTGTGGGTGGTTAAAGGAACAAATACTGGAGAGTGGGTAAAGGCACCAGTACTAGAGGTTGGTTAAAGATAACTAAACCGAGGTGGTTAAGAGTACCGATATTTTCTCTTTCAGGTTGCCGAGTAACTGATGAGATTCTTAGCCTTGTTCCAAGTATTGAAGGTTTTAGACTTGCCTTAAGAGCTATAAAGCTATGGGCCAAACGTAAGTAGATGAACTTGGTTATTTTTTCTGTTTTACCTGTAGCATTAAGCTCTCTTCTCTATTTTGTTTGTTTGTTTATATTTTCCTTTGAATTTTTTACAGAAAGTAAAATATTTCAGATAATGGTAAACCTAACTTTGATGAAGAATAGTATTGAATTGTTTCAGGTGTGCTGTCGTTTTTTAACAGTTACTATTTACACAGTTGTGAGTACATAATAAATAAGTTACAAATATAAAAATGATTGATAACCTTGTAGGAGTCTCATGCTTTAAATGGTGGAGGTTTTGTATCAACAGTGTGCAATTTATAGAAGTACTTAAAAATTTAAAAACATTTGTTTATAAGCATTTTTAGTGGTGACAAGACAAGCTTAACCTTCTTGCTGTAGGTAGGTCAAAGAGAGAATTTCAAAATCTTTATCAGAATTACATTCAAAAGTTTGTTAAACTGCTTTGTTATCAATGTATGCTAATAAACTTTCCATCAAACATAGTTAATTAATCAAAATTTAATTGGTAAGTTTTAATTTCTTAATTTTAAAGGAAATACTTAAATATATCTATGTATGTGTATAGCAATATTTGTTAGCTTCAACTTCCCCATTTTTTGTGTTTTTCATCACATGTCTCTGATGTAGTTTTCGGTCTTCTTTTTTTACATAGATATAAAGTAGAAAGTTAAATTTGCTTGCCACGCTCATCTGTCATATATTCCCTTTCACAAATTACCAATAATTCTCCCTGATGTTTTCTATTACATTATTTATAACAAACAGAGATAAATTTTTATTTTGCCAAAAGAAGTATAATACTACATTTTACTGAATTGAAATTTTTGGTTAGTTAGCCTACAAATTGAAAGGTGCTGCCACCAAATTCAGATCGAGTAGCTAAGGGAATTATTTTAAGACACTTATACCTTAGCTAGAAAGCCAGTTAAATTTATAATAATTATAGGACATCATTTGCTTTGTGTTTATTGTTATTTTATTTATTTTAAGTGCATATTTGAAATAAATAAAAATTATTTAGTGTAATAGTACCATCATTACAAAAAAGTAGGCTTAAGTTTTACTTAAGGGCTGCCAGCAAAAAACAAAGAGGCTAGATGTAAGTATTAAATATCTTGTTTTTTATGTATGTTTTTTATTTATTGTTAAAAAAAGTAACTAAATGTAAAAATTAGAAAGTTTTTTAGGTTAGATTAGATAAGAAAATGAAAAATAATAATTAAAATGTTTCTTCACATGAGTAGCTCGTACATTACTTCATTCAATATGGTAACTTGAGCTACATGATTGCTGTGTGATTTATAGCTTGTATAGTGAAATTATTAATTACGTATGGTTCAAAGGGCAATAAAACAATAAAATTATGTAGAAACATGTAAACTTTATTAGCCTTAAGCTGTTTAGGGTAAATAATTGTAGTTTTCTGTTACAATCTGCATTAATTGTAGAAAGAAAAAAAGGGTAATTTAGATTTAGAAAATAACAGATAAAATATAAAGCTTTACTGAGGAAAAACGTTTGATATTCATTTAGAATATTTTGGAGGTTATGTAGTATTCTTAATCTTAACATGAAATTCACCATGCACTCTGATTCAATATATTCATGGACAAATCTTTGGTAAAAACACTCAATTTAAAGTATGATTTTTTTCTTTACTTAAGACTTGTCATGCTTGTTAAAAGCCTATCAAAAGAGAATACCAAATGATTTCAAACATTGGCCTGCTTCATATAAATTAACCCTGTATACATTCAGTTATTAAAAATAATGTCTTTAACAAGAGACATTTTCTAACATAAAACAGCTGAAACCTGCATAGTGAGAATGATTAACTTTGTTTCTTGCTAGGTCATGGTGTATACTCCAACGTTTTAGGGTACCTAGGTGGAGTATCTTGGGCCATGCTTGTTGCCAGGACATGTCAGCTTTACCCAAATGCAGCAGCTGCTACACTGGTTAACAAGTTCTTTTTGGTGTTTTCTCAGTGGTCAGTCTTTTCTTTCTTTTCATATGTAAACAACAATAACTTAAAAATCACTAATAATCTAGTCTTAAGTTTCAATCTACCATTGTTTTTGCATACTTGAAGACTTGTTTAAACTAGATAACTTTAAATGAAATAATGGAAATTTTAATGTTAAAGTACCTAAGATATTAAACAAGTTATTTGAAAAATTAACATTGTATAATGTGTATGATTTGTTCATTTTTCTGAAAATTTAAAAAATTGCACTGTTATTAAGGTTGATACAGCTGGATAATTCTGTGAAAGTTGAAGCATTTCTGTGTATAACACCAGAGATATTGGAGCATTATCTGTTAATTGTTAATGTGTGATGTTACATTATGTTAACAATGAAATAATTTTCATATCATTTATTACTAGTGAATGACAGGTTTCCAATAAGAAAAGTACATGATTGCATTTTAATTACACTATTTGTTATACGTCTCTAGTGATGAGACTTTTTTTCAGTTACAAAATTTACCAGATTGATTGGGATAAAATATACAAATTCTTAACAGAAATGGTGTTTTCTCATCAGTCGTTTTTAAGACATCAAGTTTAAAGACATATACCATATTTGCCCGGTTAAATTGAAGAAAAATGTGTTTTTTTATACATCAGTTGTACAAAATGTATTGAATGGTTTGTAAATACAGTAAACAAATACTGATGTATTAAACATTTTTGGAAATCTTTCATTTAAAAGTTTATACGTGGTAATACACTAAGCTAATCGTTCATCTTCACGTAAATCTTCATCATCGATAGAATTGTCACCATTTTCGGATTCATTGCATTCATTAGATTTGCTTCTTTGAACCATTGTTTCATCCTCTTTTGATTCCCACAGCATGTCATCATCCATCCCATCAGATATGCAACATTTTTATAAACCTTTAATGATGCTTTAAACATTCTGGTGGTAGCTTCTAGGAAAATACTTAACAAAATTAAACATACATGAATATAATGCACAGTCAATTTTTCAGGAGGTACTTGAAGGTAAATAAGTGTGCATTATATTTGGGCAAATATGGTAACATATGAGCTGGTGAATCAAGATTTATTAATGCATAATAGCTATATTTGTTAGACTAACTCCTGACAGTGATGACTCTGAAGTTTAAGATTTGTCATGATGAAATTCTTGAACATGTTAACTTTTAAGTACACAATCTTTAAGGGTAAATGTGTAATTCAAGGATTTTCAGTTAAAACTGTTTTTCATTAATTTGTTTGACTCTTACATGAAGTGTCTGTTAATAAAAACCTGCAAGTGAAATAGGATTTCTCTTGCACTCAACAACAGAAGCATGTATTGGAGTTTTGTTTTTTCTTTCAGGCCTTGGCCAAAACCAGTGTTATTAAAGCAACCTGAAGAAAATAAATTGAGTTTTGTAGTTTGGGACCCTAGGGTATGTTTTAATTTATTCTATTAAGGTTTAACTGAATGTTTCCAGCCTTATACTTGAGCAAAGTATTTCCAACATTGCTTTGCTGATATTCAACATAGATATCTAAAAGTTTTAACATTGACTCTTACAAGTATAAGCTACAAACAAGACAAGAAATAACTCTTGTATGATTTTTACTTTTATTGTAATGGATCCTTAAATAGTGAACTGATTGTTAACTTTGTAATTTTTGCTGCTTAATTCTGTTGGGCACTTCTATAATTTGATCAGTAAAATATTTGTTGACACTGTCTAAAAAAATTAGAATAAAAAATATGAAAAAATTGAATTTAAAACGTCATTAAAAAAAACGAAATATGTTTTATAGTAATTTGGTCAATTTGAAGTGCTTCATAAAAGAAAATTTATGATTAAATTGGTATTTTTTAAATATATATTCTGTCAAAAAAATAAGAATTAAATAATTCTATTGTTTTAAAGTACTGGTATTTCCAAAAAGAGGGCCCTAGTTGTACATGTGTAATTAATCGACACAACCAGTCAATTTACTTTTTGTCGTGTAGGGTTCCCACTCAAGTGAAGGTGAACATTATTTCCAGTTCATAACTTTACGTGTCATGGAATACATTGTACTGTCTTCTGAAATGAAATATATTTATTTTATATGTATATGTGAAAATGTTAAAATTTATATAGTAAATCTAAACATAATGAATTTGAAGTATACGATCTTGTATATATTCACAAATATAATCTCAGATTTCCATAAATATTATCCTAATACAAGTTTGGTAATAGTGACTACGAGTCTAACAATTTCATTAAAAAAAAACAAAGAAAAAATTCCAACTAAGTTACATCATTACTAGTGAAATTTTTAATGAAGAATGAATTTCTAGAATGAGAATAAATTTCAAAAAAGTTCTTTGTTGCAGCCCCCGATGGCTCAACGGTAAGCCTCAGTAGTCATTATGCTAAAAATCAGATTTAGATACCCACGTTTAGCACAGCACGGATAGCCCATTAAGCATCTTTATTATTAATAATAAACAAATAATTTGTTGTAAATGACTACTAACATGAATAAAATGGGGTACAGCAATCAGGGGCTAAACAAGAAAGAATTACAAGATAACCAGCCCATGGACAGGAACTGATGATTACACCACACAGGGAACAAATGGTTGAATAATAGGAAATCCATAATAGACAATTGGGAAAACATTTTATTATAAGCATAATTTGAAGAATTATTTATAATTATTGTACAGTCTCCTTCTTATCTTAGAGCCGCAATGAATCAAATAAGTAAAGAGTAAGTTGTTGTGAAAAAAATAGCATGGATAATTATTTTGTTGCTGTTATAAGGTTTGTTTATATGAATTTCAACTGTCGGCATCATGTAATGTCACTTGCCACTTCTTACCACCACCCATGGGTCCTTCTCCACTGCTAAGGTGTTGTCCATTTTGATTGGTCACTGACAAGTATCACAGTGAAGTGTGAAACTTACTTAGTAACACAGACAACTCAATATAAGAAGCTCTCACTGATTGTGTCATCATTTTTTTTTGCTATTTACCAAAATTGTTCCTGATATTCTACACATTTCTTATACTAGTAAATAAACTGTATACTCAGACCCTGCGTAATAAATGAAACATGTCCCCCCAAAAAAAAGGTCGCTTTCTGACATTGTATTATGAGGAGTTAGAACTTTAAACAGTATATGCGTCTATTGCAAATTACTTTACATGGCATTTTCTATTTACATGTTAGTACATACACATTCTTTATACATAGTGCCAAGATAGACACACTTGTGTGATTTTCTTAATCACGCTATTTTGCACAAATCTTGGCAGTACGTACACATTCTTTATAAAATACTGCTAAGATAGACACACTTATGTGATTTTTCTTAATCACGCTATTTTGCACAAAAAGAAGCACATTTTTACATTTATATTTGCTAAAAACTTCATTTCCAAATAATATAATTATTGTATGGCAGTTAGGCACAATAAAAAATAACAAGATAAAAGAATGTAATTAGAGGTCGAATATTGGACAATTTTAATATATATATATATATAGTACTTAAATCCCGATTACTTGAAGTTACCATCACTAATAAAAACTGTCATATTGTAGCGTATCAGGTCTAAAAATGCAATTCTTTCACTGTTAGAAGATGCTCCCTAAACTGGATCAGTTTTATTTTTAGGCACTAATGTCAGAAATAACAGACCCAAGAATGACCAGAAACATGGTTTAACGAGAACCAAACTTTTGTTCTTGAAAGTAATAGTAAAGTGGAAGTCAGGAAAAGGATAATTAATGGAAAATAAAATGAACACTTTCAAGTATTATGATAAATATGAATATAGTATATACATTAGCCGGGATTATGTACGTTTTAATATATGGTAAAATGAAGTTATAATGAATAGCCTTCGAAAAGGTTTCTGTGAGATCATATGTTTCGGTAAATTTTTTGTGGATCTTTGATCTTCTTCAGAAACAAAAGTGGTCCAAAGTGTTATCTCTCACAAAGATAACCATGCTAACCATGAATTTCAAAGATATTTGGCATATGTTTTGTATTTGAGATATATAGGTATAATTGGTATTGTGATCTGCATTTATTATTGTGTGCGAGTTTTTTATGCATTTATATTATGAATAAACCTTTACATTACAAATATTTTATCGGAGTTTACGATAATATAGCTATGTTGTTTATTTCGATATTTTTTACGAAGTTCAACCGCATAAAATTTGGAATAAAGAATACGGATAGGAGCTGATTGGTATTTTAAAGGACCAGCCCGGGCAATATCACTATTAGCACCCCAGTAATTTTTCACATGCTGCATACTAGCTAAACAAGAATGCATCAATTGCCTGGTGGGCCAATCCACCCTAAATATGAAAGAAATGCATTATGAAATGAGTTTATAAATATATTTTATATTACACAGCTATTTCACTGTAATATTACGAATATTAGTTTTATTTTTGAGGCAAATGATATAAACATGTAAAATTGAAACTTTTCCAACTTTCATTCTGTTTCGAACGTGACTAGTGTTAGTAAAATCGGCTGGGCTTCCTCTAGAAACTATTATGTATTTATTACTTAGAACTTTGGAATAAGACAAATTTATAACTGTTTCATCAAACACTGCATAGTGTTTCCTGGAACATTCCTTTGGCTGCTGAGGAGAAGCATGAGACACCTATTATTATGGCAGTCAGGTTTTCATTTTATTTGTTGAGCTACTCGTCAAACATTGATTTGAAATCAGGCTGAAACACTTTGTTATGAGACTATTGGGGAGGATTAAGTCTGAATAGAACCTGACCTTCCAAGGTCATACACAACTATCAAATGCCTATCCAGACAGACAAACCAGCTATGGGACTACTAATTTTTCAGTTCTCAGTCAAAAATGCAAAAAAAATATTGTAAATTGCAACATATAATGAACTATAAATGTAAAAAGTTATTTTTTACACATTATCATACCAACTGTGTAATGATTTTGCACATGTATTTATAGTTTTATGTTATTAATCTCCAGTCACATGTGTTGAGACTATCTTCTAAATATTGTCACTGTAGAAATCTCCACATAAACTTATGTACAACAGAAGTTAGCTATACTAAAGTTTCATATTCTCTAAACTGAACTTACACAGTTTATGAAATACAGATGAGTTGTATACTTCTCAGTTCACAGAATGTCTACTGTATTATAGAAATGTTATTAATACGAAGATTAGCAGGTAACTTAGCGAGTGGTTTTAGAATACAAATCATTACGTAGTTATGAATATTTCTGTATACTGAAATCCTAATAGTAAATAAGTCTTGGGATTTTCATCATATTTTAAGTAATTGCAATTGTTATTTCCCAAGTTGTATTAGGTCTCAAGAGGTGCCGTTTTATACACTTCTTGGCAGTTTTTTTTTTTTTGACTTACTTAATAAATATGTGTCATTTTTCAGTAGTATATTACTAATTAGACAATGTGGCTGTAACTTGCCTCAAGTTACTTGACCTGATGCTGTGAAGAATAGGACATTTCCAATAAGGATTCAGTGGTAAGAGTGGTAGCTTTCCCACCATATGTAAAGTAAAAAAGAAACTAATATAATCACGATGATTTCATTATGCAGAAGAGGTTGACATATTTATGTACACTATAAAGAAATTGATAATATTTATTACATGGAAACTCTAACTTTGAGAGTGGCATGCTTGAACATGGCTAAGAAGGTACTATGAACATATGCTTTGTTTACCTCATGGTAACAAACTGTGTTGCATAGCAAGGCAATACCTCACATGCACAATGTGTTTTGGACTAATTTCCTTCACTTGATGCATTTTGAAGATATACTAGAAGGTCCATCTTGAAACATTAGATTATCATATTCCCAATAAAGTATCTGAACAGCATTCTCTGTGCTAGTAAAGTTGTGTAGGTTTCACATATAGCTTAAAAATAAACATCAGAAAATAAATCGAGTTTTTATTCTTCTTTATTTTTAGTATACCTGGCTAAGGAAACTTGGAATAAGAATTCAGTTTGAACACCACAAATTTAGCTTTAACTTGCATGTGAGGTATATCTATCATAAAGAACAATACAAACAACAAAGATAAATCTATAAAACAACCCAAACGTATATAAATTCACAGAATTGATAATACAGATCATATTGTTATGAAATCAAGAATACTAAATATTACCAAACAATAGTACTAATAAATTTGACCATTAGCAATCTATCTGTCCATGCTGTTTATTGGCAGCAATCAGTTTTTACTGTTACTAGTTTTATTTATCTGTTGTTGCTATGATTGGCTTGCATGCATTCCTAAATATTAGTTTGAACAATTGTTGAGAAAAATTTGTAACAACATAGGAGTTATAATTGGAAGAATTAATTACAAGTATGTCATGTGAGAGCTTATCAACGCGAAAGGAATAGTACTCTACATAAGCTCTGCCTTTACACTGGACCATTGATTAATAGCAGCATAACATATTCATGCATTAATGCCATCTATTGGTGTAACTCAGTAATAGTTAGCTCTGAAGGAAAACCTTAATATAATATTTATTACAAGTTCTATTTCTTTACCACAAAATTTGTTAGCAGCTGGTGACAGAATTTGAATATTTTTCGTGACCAGTTGATCTTGAAAACTATTTTCTTATTTACTCATCTTACAGTTAAGAGTATGCACAATTCAGTGTGGCCACTTTAAGTTACAACCTAGAGTTAATTGATGGAGGAAACTAGGTGCGGTTGTTTCATTTTAACACATGAGATAGATTGCTTATTGATGAAGTAAGATTTATGGATTATAAAATTGCTTCTTGTGAGGAAGTATATTTTCATGTCAAGGTAATAGTTTAATATAATAATATAAATCAGTAACATGCAGAGATTAGGCAAAAAAATTATGTACCAAACAATAAATAATAATGTGGATCCACCACAAGTAATCAAAACTTTATTTGATGTGACAAGGCATCAGTGAGTTCTTTGGATAATTATAGTAGTATTTGTAATTATTCTTCAGTAAATTTAATATCTCATTATTGAAGATATAGAGAAAGTAGAACTTGACTGAGAAGTCTGCCCTCCAGAATAAACCTCAAAGGCACAGTAGCATTAAGTTCAAGGCATATGGTAGGTTGTTAAAGTAATATTCGTTTTGTAATGATTCAAGCAACATTTATGGATACATTATTATCTTGGAACAACTCCTCATTGAAATAATAAAAGTACATCACCGGTAATATTTTGATATGCAGCAGTCTTCATGCAGTATTGTTCTTGCAGCCTACCTTTCTGAGAAATTATAGAACTGAGTATGTGCATACAACATGCTACCCATGCCACTAACACAGCATCCGGTAGTATTCACCATTGAGTTCCTGCCACATATAAACACAAAACAAAAGAGTGATTGATGATTCATCTGATCATATTGAAGCTCTCCATTATATTATTCCTGTGTACAAGCCTGATGGTCATTGTACTGTTGCATATGGCACTGCTCTTTAGTGAATTATTCTTTGGCCATGATATTCCATACTGTAAAGTCCCTGACCTTCTTACTCATATACAAGTCACTGTTTTTTGTTTGTTTTTGTCATGTTTTAATATAATTCTGTTTAGTGACCAGTTATCCCAAAGTGATTGAGGTTTTGTGGATGGCTTATCATATAACCATCACATAGAGACTTTCTGGTGATTTATGAAGTCTCAGATAAGAATTCCCAATTAGAATTTCCATAATTTTTTGTGATTGAGGTTTTGATGGTTGTTTACCATATAGTTATCACTCAGAGGCTGTTTCCTGGTGATTTGTGAAGTCTCAGTTAAATAGGTACCAACCAGACATGCTTCAGCTTTTACGTCTCTTTGATAGTCTTGTCAGATTAACCATCTTTCAAATTGTGACCCAATTTGCTGCAGGATAAAAACATCTTATAGTACTGAGCATATCAACATAGCATATTAGCTAATTATGTCATGTGCACACCACACTGAGGAGAGAGACTATTAAGATTATATATATCTACTTCTTCCCTAACCGTGGTAGATGCAGCACTGTGCATAACAGAAAATCCAAGCAAATAATGGTAATAACTCGTAATTTTTGAGATAAAGGATGATCAAGAATAAACACTTATTGGTTGTTGCTCATATTTTACTAAATACTTAAAAACAATTTTTAGTTTATTGGAAGAGGATCTATTATCAGATTTTAAAAAATAATAATATATACGTATATGGGTTCTTTTTTTTTTTGCCATTTGTCAAAATAAATGGCTTTTACTTATATTTCTTAATAGTATAAATATTTACTATGTAGTTGTTGGGCTACAGTAGTTGTCTGGGACTTGTTAGTTATAAATTCAATGATGAATAAACAGCCCACACTTTACTTGTTTTCAAGTATATTCGGAACAAGTTAAACGTATGTACATTAAAGTGTTCACACGATAGAGAATATAAGCATATCGTAAACGTTATATCAGTATATGTATAGTTTCCTCTTCTTGTCAAAAGTCCACTTAGGCCTGTTCAATTACTTTAGAATCTCAGTTGACAAGCTGAACTATTTTCTCTAATGCTATTGCAATATTAGTCTGGTGTGATTCACTTATGATTGTGGTCTTTCTTCAGAAGATCCTATGTTCCTTTTGTCAAAGTGCACTCAGGTTGATTCAATTACTTTCCAGAATTAGAAGAGTGTATAATAGCAGTATTCCAACCACATTATGTTTGCCATATCCATTGTTATGGTGTGAATGCTTTTTTTCAAGCTGACAAAGCCTGATTAGAAGAAGAGAATATGCTATGAGAAGATGTTAGATATTAGGTCATCAAGAAATTCATGTCGCATTTTGGAACACTTTCATTAACCACCCCGTGCTTCAAAGCCAAGTGATTTCTTAAATCAGGTCATTAACAACCTGATTTGTAAGATGAAAAAGCATCATTGATAAGAATGGACGATTTAATTTAATAATTTTTTTTTTTTATGTATAATTTGTTTGGGTTTTTTTCATCTAAAAAAAAGTGTCATTAATTTCTTGACAACCTAATAGATGAGCTGTTATACTGTTATAGGTTTTTGAATTTTATTTAATTTTAATATTATCATTTTTAGTAATTTGGATTAAATAACAGATGAACAGATAGTTTTAGTAAGATTGGTAAATAAAAATAGTAGGGTTAAAGTTTTAAATTAGAGCTTATTTGTATAATTTGTACTACAATGTTGGATTAGGACGTGTATAAGTACTTTAAGGCTTAGCTGTAATTTGTCCTACTAGTAAATCGTAAAACAGGTTAAATACATTGTTTTATTAAACAAATACAATCTAAAGACTAGTTAATTGTCTCTGTGTGTGTTAAGGATTATTTTGTTTACTTGATTTTAGTCTAGATCCATTAGTTTAAATTCAGTTTATAGGTAGGTTATAAATCAAGCTGAATACATCTTATTATTGCTATTAATTGTAATAATATTAATATTATATAAACATCAAATAATGTAGATATGAGTTATTTGTCACTTCTATAAAATTAAAGATAAACTTAATTACTTTAGTGTGAACATAAAGTAGTGATAAAAACTGTATTATATTTGACTCTAAAATGTTAGAATTAACAATGTTGGCAATAGGTTACTGGTATTTACATTTAGCATTGAGTATTTATTTCCAGGATACAAATACAATGGTTAAGACTAGTGTTGGAGTTAAGCATTCACAGTTTGTTAGGTGTGGTGGGTGCAATGAGTGAGTTTTATTTGGGAACTCGCAACATTTATGTACTTTTAAGGAAGCTAGTACTAGTAGTGAAGATGTGCAATTTGTATATAGAGTTTGTAGGTTGGAGGATACGTTGGAGGCTATCCTAGTTATAGTAGAGGCAATATATAAAAAGAAGGGTAAACTGTGGGAAGTGGCTGCAGGATTTCAAGAGGAACTTAAGCTTTTACATGCAAGGGATACATCAGCTAACAATGGTTTTCAGGAAGTTGGAAAGAGTACTGTGAGGGCTAAAACTAAAAGTAATGAATTTAATTGTAATGAGTCTATTCTGTTGAGCAACAGATTTCAGCCCTTGGTTTGTGCAGATGAGAAACTATTGAAGGGAAGGAAAATAAAAGGTTCAGAGAAGGATGTGGATGATAAACTTAAGGAGGTTATAGTTATAGGTGATTCTTTGACAAGGCATATGGATAGGATAGTCTGTGGAGTAAATAGGGAGAAAAGAATCAGATTATGATACCCAGGGGCACAGGTGGAGGATATAACTGACAGAGCAAGAGATTTTAATAAGCAGATGATACAGTTTTTGTTGTGCATGTAGAAGCTAATGATGTAGGGAAAGGTAGGTCAGAAGAGCTAATAGATAAGTACAAGGGGTTGAAAAAGGCCATAACTTAATTGTGGGGATGAAATTATGAGTAGGTTATCAGTGCTAAGTGCTGGTTGGACTTGTGGGATCAGTTCAATGGGAGAAGGGGGACTTTTTGGAATGGATGGTTTACATTTAAATAGTGTAGGGTCTGGCTTATTTGCAAGGGCTGTTGTAAGGAAAGATTTAAACTAGGACTAGAAAGTGGTGAGGCCAGGATAAATTAAATGCAAAAACAGTAAGATGTAGAGAAAAGTTTAGTATAGGAAATGAGTATGGACATAGTTCTAAGGATAGGAAATTAAGACACCAAACAAAATGTATGAAAAAAGGTTGGCTGAAAATGTAAAAATTAACACAAAGGATTTCTTTAAGTACATTAAGGGTAAACAAAATGTTAGAATGGGAGTAGGACCCTTGAGGGATGATAAAAGAAAGCTTGTATGTGATGATTGTGAAATGGCTGGGTTATTAGTTTCTGCTTTTTTTTCAGTTTTTAGTAGTGAAGGTTTTGGCAGTATTCATCGTCTTGAACAATTGATAGATGGAGGCAGGGTCTGACAATATGATTGCATTAATTCTGTGCTGGTTAAGAAAAAATTGGGAAGTTTAAAAAATGATAAGGCTTCTGGGCCAAATAATATTTCACCAAAGGTTTTGAAGGAGGTTAAGGATTGGATATGTGAGGCACATGCTACTATTTTTTGTAAATACTTGAATAGTGAGCAGGTACCAATGGATTGGAAGTTACTCCACTTTTCGAAGGAGGTAATAACAATTGTCCTAGTAGTTATAGGCCTAATTAGTCTTACATCAGTTGTAGGAAAAGTTTTGGAAAGTCTGATAAAAGATGTTTTGCAAAGTCATTTAATAAAGTTTAAAATTTTATTGGATAGGCAAAATGGTTTCACTAAGGGAAAATCTTGCCTTACAAATCTTATGATAATTATGTAGATGGGGTGTAGATTTGGTGTATCTGGATTTTCAAAAAGCCATTGACAAGGTTCCACATAAAAGGTTTGTACAAAAATTATCTCTATAGGTGTGGGGGATAAGTTAGCTAAATGGATAGAAGAGTGGCTGGATGGAAGAAAACAGAGGGTTGTTATAAATGGAGTTCAGTCAGACTGGATTAATGTCACAAGTGGGGTACCTCAGGTTTCACTCATAGGACCTTTGCTCTTTCTGATCTACATCAATGACATAAATGAAGGAAAAGTCAATAAATTTCTTAAATTTGCTGATGATATTAAGATCTTGGGTGTTGCTAGATATGAGGAGGATGCTGCTGCTTAAAAAAAGGATTTAGTCAATTGGGCAAATAAATGGCAGATGGGTATTAATTATGATAAATGCAAGATAATGCATGTGGGTTATCATAATTTGAATTATAAGAATAATTTGGATGAGAATAACCTTAACAGTGTCATGAAAGAAAGGGATCTTGGTATAAAGGTTGATCGCTCTTTTAAGCCATCCAAGTATTGTGCTGTTGCTAGTGGTAGGGCAAATTGGATTTTAGGTTGTATTTTCTGAAATATTGAACTCTAGTCTAAAGAGGTTATAATTTCATTGTTTAGGTCAGTGATTAGGCCACGTATGGAGTATTGTGTTCAGCCTTTGGGCTCCTTTCCTTAGGAAGGACATTGACTTGTTGGAAAGGATTCAGAAGAAGGTTACTAGAATGTTGTCTGGGATGGAGGGTTTATCATATGAGGAGAGATTAAGATCTTTGAAATTGTTATCTCTTGAAAAAAGAAGAGTTAGAAGGGATCTGATTAAAGTATTTTAAGATTGTGAAGGGAAATGATAGTGTTGATGCATCATCGTTTTTCGTATTTAACAGCGAGAATAGTAGGACTATGGGATGCAAATACAAATTTTGGCAAGGTAGAAGTCTTCTTCAGCTAAGAAAGTTTTATTTTTCTTACAGGGTGGTTGGCTTCTGGAATGGGTTGCGTTCAGGTGTTGTGGAGGCAGTAAATTTAAATGAGTTTAAGAGAAAGCTTGATAAGTATATAAATGATAAGGGCTGGCTTTAAGATCTATTTTAACCATCTCTCCAAGGGCATCCTTTACTGTGCATGTCACAAGGTTTTTAGTGAAATACAATCAAAATTTTATTAAACTACTTTTTGTTCATGTTATACCAATTAGTATAGCATAAAATTGTAGCTAATAATCAATATTTTAATGGTATCTAAGATTTTAGGTCAACCTGTCATGTGGTATGTTGAATGCAGCATTGGTTCAGATTAGATGTTTATGATGTTCAAACACAAAATCTATAGTTTCTTACAAATTAGAAACTCAAATTGCCGATATTAAAAAGCTAGAACATAAAATAAGAACCTCCTATCTTGTACTGAATCAAACACAGTGGTCCCACTCATCTCTTTCTATTTTTGAAAATGCTCCCTTATATACATTTAGTTCTGTTTTTGACATGTGAATAACCAATCGGAACATTAGAATGTCCCCCCCTAGTGGCTTTCTCAGCCATTTTCAAGTATTACAATGTCATTTTGTCCTTTCGATATAAAACTTCAAGCTGGTAAGTTGAGTTTTTAGTCTGCTCTAAATTTCATATTTGTTTAGACCCTATACAGCTTAGTTACTAAGCTTGATAAATTATAGTGAAATTCAGTGTTATTGATATAGTAATTTATGATTTTTTGGTTATTTCAAATGTGTATATAAAACCTTAAAAAAATTATTTAATTTCACGTCCTCCACGTATGAAATTTTATAAGGCTTAGAAACCTACGACAAGTAGCAAACAAGTACAAAGGTTGTAACTAGAAGAGATAATTGTTTGCTTGAGTTCTTTATTTACTGTTCTATGTTGTAAGAAAAATAAGTTTAAGAACTTATTTGTAAATAGTAATAATGTATATACTTATATATAATGTATAATAATTGAAATGTCCACTAAAACACAACCAAGACAGGTCACTTTGCAAAGACTAAAGGTCAGTTTTATATTATTGGATACAGTAACATGAGTGTATGTGCGGCTCGCCATTGTAACTTCTGTATTGTTAGCCAGGCATGGTTGAAAGGTCAGTATAATAAAAATAATAAATATATATAAATGTATAATGTTATAAGATTTTACCTATTTAGTCTAAACATTTGTGTTTTTGTGTTATAATTTGTAGTCATTCTAGAATGAAAATGGCATAATTTATATTTATTTACTAATTTTTTATGATGTTTACGAGATCGGTCAAATCGACAGAACCAGTACAGAGAATTATTAGGGAAAATAACAGATAAAATATATAAATATAAAGTTTTTTCTTAAGAAATGTTTGATAACTATCTTGATGTGATAAAATTTTCGCAAGTGAAATATGAAAATTACTTTGCATGTTGGATAGGCAATGTGTGAAAAGAAAAAGGCATGAGAAAAACATTGCTTAACAAATCTTAAGACTTAATAAAAGAAACTGATATTTTTCGTGTGAAAGTCTAGTAATATTTTCTGATAATCTGCCAAATTTCGTGAACATAATGCTTACTAATAAAAAAGTTATAGCATTAAAACTATAACAAGTATAAAATGGTTATGAGGTCGGTCCCAGGGACCAAGCCCGTGCTTAAAGAGTTAAGTTTGGATTAGCTAAACTAAATAATATAATAAAATTTTCACTTGACATGCATGTCCTTTCAGTGATTTACAACTTATAATGGTGCAAATAGTAATTAGTCAGGTTTCATAGGACATTAGAACAATAAAATTTGAATATAAATAGATGTATAATGTTGTGAGTTTAAAGTTACTTAGGATAAACAAATGTAGTTTCATGTTTCAATTTGGAGTCATTCTAGAAAAGAAAAAAAAAGGTAATTTAGATTTATTTTATTTATTTATTTGTTTTTTGGTGGTTATGAGGTCAGTCAAATTGACCCATCTTGTATAGAGTTATGGTAGAGAAAATAACAGATAAATTATAATATTAAAAAAAACAATGCTTGAACTGTATTTAGGAGGTTTTAGAGATTATGCAAATGAAATTTTAGGTTTTTGAGAAGAAGAAAAATGTTTTTAATCTTAACATGAAAATCATTTTGCACACGGACTGTTCAAAACAAATACTCAATATAGTCACGGACAAATCTGCTTTTAGCTTATTAAAAATATTTCACTAAAAATTGATTTTTTTTGTAAGCAAAAGACATGTACTGTTTACTGAAAGTCTGCCAAAACTAACAAATACAAAATGGTCACATATTCAGTCAATTCTACCAAGCTCATTTTGATAGAGTGTTAGTTTAGTTTTAAGGATGGGACAGCTGAGGTGGATCAGTAGGTTCCCTTGTTGTCCCTAAGCATTGCGTTATATTATTATAATTAATTTACTTGTCATTAGACATTAATATCAGGCTTGTTATATTGTTTACAAAACATTACATTCATGTAGCATTTTGGGGATTTTCAATAATGGAAAAGTGTATAATAATAGTATTTGTCATACCATAATAATTGTTGTTATTAAAAATGGCTTATATAGAAAGTTTTCCAACCACTAGTGTGTTTATTGTATCTTAGCTGGACTGATGTACTCTGGATTGAGCAAATGTGTCATTGGCAATGGATAAGGCAAACATAATATGGTTAGAATACTATTATTATACACTCATCTAATTCTTGAAACTTCATAAGGGTCTAGATATAGGATGGAGTGTTAAAAATATAATAGGCCTAATACTAATGTCTGATAAGAAAATTAATTATAATCATGCTTTTTCAACTTCAATAAGGCATTCACACCATAAAAATAGAATGAAATAGAGTTTGTGTAAAAGGTTTACATATTGATCATAGTTTACCATTTTTACATGGATTTGAAAATCTTTGTTTTGACTGTAGTTATCATTTGTATGTGAATGAGAAAAGCTTTATATTTTGACTCTAAGTTACTGCCTGTAAATGGGTGAGAAAGGCTTAATATTTTGTCATAGTTTACCATATGAATGTGGATGAGAAAAGCTGTATATTTGTTCGTAGGTGACTACTTCTATCTGAATGAGAAAGGCTTTATATTTTGATTGTAGATTAGCAACTGTATATGGAAAAGTTCTATATTTTGATCATAGGTTACTACCTGTATGTGGATGAGAAAGGTATTATATTGTTTTATCATAGTTTATCACCCACATATGAATAAGAAAGGTTTAATATTTTATTTGTAGTTTGAATGTTTGTAACCAGTTTTTGTTATACTCCATCCATTAAGTTATTTTTGACAGTTCAGTTGATTTTATTACTTTGCAGATTAATGTAGCTGATCGTTTCCACTTAATGCCCATCATCACCCCAGCATATCCACAGCAGAATTCTACTTTTAATGTTTCCATGTCAACAAGGGCAGTGATGCAGGAAGAGTTCAAGCAAGGTATGTAAATATTAGCTACTAACTTTTATATTAATAGTTATGAACATATAGTTTTCTTATACAGATACAAATATTTAGATTGTTATTTCATATAAGTTGACTTAAAGCATTATCATGCAGTAATTTGTAATTACCAACATTTTGAAGAAATTCTTAAACTTGAATTTTAGTGTTTATTTTAACCCTTTGACTACTGGGCACTTTTTTAAATGCTTTACTGCACATGTTAGGTTTACTGAGTTATATTCAAATTTTAATTAAACAACTTTATCGTCAATGTATTTTAATAAAATTAGTATTATCATGTACATTATAATTCAAAGTTTTATATTATGTAAGTTTTAGTTCCTTTATTTCAAAATGAACCTTTAACAAAGTACTTAACACTCCAGTTTTGTTGTCACATGATGCACGAGCACTCAAAAATCTGAACTGTTGGTTTCTATTACTTGAATAATGCTCCGTCTGCAGTGTACATATATGTCTAAACACAAAACTACACATACAGGGCTATTTACCCATCACTTGTTTCAAATACCTTTGGGTCAGTTCAGAGAAAAAAAAATATTATCACTCACTAACAGTAGCCATGTTCACCTTCTATAGTAGAAATGAGAATTCTAAGCCTCTTCTACTTAATTGAAATATATATTTACAACCAATAGAAAGAGCTAATTTTAAAGTACAATCTCTCAATGGTTATTTTCAAACCAGTGCACATTGTTTGTTAACAAGCTCCTCAAACTATGTTTTAGCATTGTTGGAGGTTTGCCCACACTAGCACTTAGTTTTTTTCTCACCTTGATACATAGTAGTTAGAGAAACATTTAAATTGTATTTTGGTTTTATTATTATATTTTAGTTAATTATTTATGTTTTAAAATTCATATTTGAAAGGTTTAATTATTTTTTTTATGTATATAACCCAAACTTTGCCTTGCTCCACAAGGCTTATGGTACTAAGCAAGAGCAATTTCAATTTGCCGGAGGTAAAATATCAGCTGATGATACCATTATATTGCCCCAGGCACCCATTGATGTGTGTCAAGATGAATAATAAATGGTAAAGGACAGGAAAGGAAAATAAAACATTAATGATAAACTATAAGTGAAAAGGTAAAAATTTCAAGTATGTAGTATTTCCATATTTTAATTTTAAACATTTCATTGCACTGTACATTGACAATAATAGCTACCATTAGTGATATGGTAGAGAAAATGAAAAATATAAACATTTACCTTGTAGAAACTTTTGATGTCATTTAGGAGGTTCTAGAGGTTATACAAATGAAGTTATATAAGTATTTTTACACTTAACATGAAAATCACCTTGCATTTGAACTCTTCAGAGTCTGAGTGCAAATAACTACAATAAATAATGAATTTTTTAGTAGAAATAGTAGAAAAAATTGAATATTTTATTCTTCTAAAACTGCATCAGGAAAATCCTTGTCAAATTTCAAAAAATTTCATCCACTAATTTAATTTTTGGAACAGAGTATTATGAGAGTTATATCACAAGGATGTAAAGACCCGGTAACCAAAGGGTTAAAATCATTAAAGAACATTTTGCATAATATTTGCTTTTGAATTTCAAGCTATTTTTTTTAGTTACTTTAGATATAGTTCCAAAGGTATCTATAAAAACCCTTTTCTGCTTCATTGTTACCGGCTTGCTGAACTTTGCACATTGTTGCTAGGTTGCTGAACTATATCCTTATTTGTGGTCAAGGTTACATTTTCAGTTTTGTATAAAAACTACATAGATAATCTGTTCAGTAGGTTATTTCTCCAGTTATTGTGACAAAAGTGGTCAAGTGTAATTGTATTATTATTATTTTCCACTGCAAAGCAGAGTGAGGCATATTGGTTTGTCCTGTTCATCTATCAATCCTGATCTTGTGGACAGGATATCTGAAGATAGGATGGATTTTGACCAAACTTATACAACTGGTACTACATCATCACATTGGGGTGACTTAAACAATACAGTACAACATAAGTGAGGGCATAATTGTTTTATAGACACCATTTGCACTGGTTTGGTTTAATAATTTCTTCTACATAGGTAGGCTTCTGATTTTTTTTTTTTTTTT
>NW_013669216.1:91395-95233 GCF_000517525.1 Limulus polyphemus
CAACATTTCAACAAGATTTTGTCATCATCAGGTTGTACATTTGCTGTTATGTTAAACTTATATTAAAGTTTTTCTTCATTACTCATTCAAGCTGTCTCCAAGCATTATTAAACCATTCTTTGCAAAAATAAAAATTAAACACTTAAATATTATTTTATACATATTTTATGACTATTACATATACACTGCATACTGTTAGGGGTTAATAATAGCATCTTTGTTTTAATTATTACATTAAAAAACATATTTAGAATTTGTTTGGATTAAAAAATTTTTTGCATTACATCGGTTTGGTGACTTAACATCAACTTTCACTAATCTTAACCATGGGGAAAGAAAAAGAAAAACTGAGCTATATGATTTTGAGCTCTGTCTGAATATTGTGAACCCAGCATGGTTGTTAGAATGACATCATTTTTAGCACCTAGGTTTTGACCTAATTTTCAGTGCAGTAAAGTTGAAAATATGCTATTGTTTAAGCTATTCTGTTCCAATGTAGTTTAATGTGGATGCATATGTGTGTTTGTGTGAAGCTCATCTATTCTAAAGTTAATTTCACTGTAGTAAAACACTGCAGGATGCATTTATCAATGTCACAATAATATGAACACAAACAGATTAAAAATGTGGGATATAAACACCTGTAAATTTTACCAATACTTGTGTTCAATCATTTTTACAGGTATGGCATTGACAGATGACATTATTCTTGGCAAAGCAGACTGGTCTAAGCTATTTGAACCATCAAATTTTTTTGCCAAGTACAAGTAAGTATTAACTGAAAAACAGTTATTTTGTAAGACTATTATAATCAACAGTGAAAACCAAAGGCTGCAATGCACAATGCTAAGTGTGAACTGGCGGAATGTGTTATTATGTAGTTGCATTTTTCTAATATCTGTATGGAATGTGTTTGGTTAACTGTGAGCAGATGTCAAATTGGCCTTGGTATCTGAGAAAAAAAGAAGTATGTTATAGGTCAAACTACTAAAGAGTTAATATATATATATATATATTTTTAATGTATATAATTGTAGATACAACGTTTTGGGCAATGCCCTTCAGGTATCACTAACTGAACTTGGTATCTGAGAAACAACAACAAAGACTGTAGGAAATAATGATAGAAAAGTTATTGGGTATCATGTCTATGTTGAAATGTATAGTGATGCTGTGTATATCAGTACATTGGTACCTTCAGCTTTCAGACAAATTTTCATCATGACATCATTAAACAATTGCCTGTTGATGAAGTTACACTTGATTACTTAAAATCTAATTTTCCATTAATTCAAATTATTTATATTTCTTCCTATCCAGTTTATAAAGTTATTAAATGATTTTAATGATTGGATGTTTTTTGTGTACAGACATTTTATTGTTCTTCAAGCTGCAGCATCATCTAAAGATCATCATCTAGAATGGTAAGTTTTCCCTGTGTTTTATTGATAGGTAATTGATCATTCTCCAAGTTACAGCATTATCTAAAATGATAAGCTTTCCATGTGTTTTACTGATAGCATTGTATCATTCTTCAAGCCAAAGTATCATCTAAAGACCATCATCTAGAATGGTAAGTTTTCCCTGTTTTATATTGATAGGCATTTTGTCATTCTCCCAGTCATAATGTAATCTAAAGATCATCATCTGGAATGGTAAGTTTCCTGTTTTTTATTAATAGGCATTTTATCATACTCCAAGCCACAGCATCATACATAGATTATCATCTAGAATGTTAAGTTTTTCTTGTGTTTTATTGATAGACATTTTATTTTTTCCCAATCCACAGCATCATTTAAGATCATCATCTAGAGCAGTAAGTTTTCTTCATGTTTTACTGATATGCATTTTATCATTCTACTAGCAAAAGTGCCCGGCTTTGCTCGGGTTATTAGATTTATTTACTGTAGATGAATATGTCAGTGTGTGTATTCTGAACCCATTTTAGCATAAAAGTATAACCTATATACTTTTGTTGCTCTTTTACAGGATGTGGCCTGTTTATAAGGGTAGTAACCTTTCCTCTGTATTGTCCTCCAATTTTAAACTTAAATAATAAAAACAAATAATGAAAAGCAAACCTCTTTAAGGAATGGAATCTAAATTAGAAAATCAAATATTTTTTTAAATTTTGTAGTTTATACATTTAATTTTATACTTTCAGCACAGCCTCTTAACAACAATATTAGATTATACTTTTATTGCTAAGCAACATGATATAAAAGCCATTGTTGTAACACATTGTTACCAAAACACACTGTCTTTTTTATATATCAATAGTTGTTATATAAGGAACCACTTCTTTTTCTATGTGGTTTTTTGCTAGATTGCCTCATTAAAAAGATGTGCACACGTGCGTGTTTGTCTGTCTGTTTGTGATTTATATCGATAATTTGTAATATAAGTAACCACTTCTTTTCTATGTGGTTTTTTGTCAACTTGCCTCATTTAAAACAAAGCACATGGATAAGTAATAATACCCAGATGCAGGCTCTCAGGGTCCACTAAGTATGGGTGCAAAATTTCAGGTTTCTTGGTCCTTTCCTCTTTGAGTTATGGCGGTCACATTTGTTTTCTATATGGTTTTTGCATAAAAAGACATACATGCACGTGGATAAGTAATAATACCCAGGTGCACACCCTCAGGATCCACTTAGTATGGGTGCTAAATTTCAGGTTGCTAGGTTCTTTTTTCTGGAAGCTATGGCAGTCACACAGACATGCACACACACACACATGTGTGTCAGTCTGTCTGTGATTTCTATTTGTAATATAAGGAACCACTTTTTTTCTATGTGGTTTTTCACTAACTTGCCTCATTAAAAAGATGCACATACACGTGGATAAGTAGTAATACCAATGTGCACACCCTCAGGGTCCACTTAGTATGGGTGCAAAATTTCAGGTTTCTAGGCTTTTTCCTCTTGAAGATATGGTGGTCACATATTCTTTTTTATGTGGTTTTCCTTACCTTGCCTCATAAAAAGATGCACACGTAGATAAGTTATATTACCCATGTGCACACCCTCAGGGTCCACTTAGTATGTGTGCAAAATTTCATGTATCTAGGTTCTTTCCTCATAGAGTTATGGTGGTCACACATAGACCCACAGATATGCCCTTTTATTATTATAGATGAGACACATCTAAAGACCATCATTTAGAATGGTAAGTTTTCCCTGTGTTTTATTGATAGGCATTTTATCATTCTACAAGCCACAGCACTGTATAAAGACCATCATCTTGAATGGTTTTCTCTGGTTTTATTGATAGGTACTTTATCATTCTCCAAGCAATAGCATCATCTAAGGATCATGTACATATGGTTAGTTTTCACTGTGTTTTATTTATAGGCATTTTATCATTCTGCAAGCCACAGCATCATCTGGAATGGTAAGTATTTTCTGTTTTGTTGATGCTCATTCTTTCACTCACACTTAGAATAAAGTATAATTAATAGCCTTTTTAAATTTTGGTTGGTCGTAAGTGTCCAAATTGAAAAAATATATATGCAGTAAGCTATCATATGGTTGTATTCATCAGATCAAGTAAACGTAAATTCATTTAAGTAGGAAATATGCAATGTTAGAAATTAGTTTTAAGTTTGTTACATAATGGGCTAAGCTCATGCTGTTTGTTTTTAATATATACAAGTAAAGATAAAACTTTTCAAAAAAGGAAGTAAATGCAGGGATGGCTAATATCAATCCTTCAAAAACAATATAAGCAAGATAGTAGGGATGGCATCTGCATCATCCTTACATAATATATAGCACAGGCACACAGTGTAGTATAATGTTAAGAAGACAAAAATAGAATAAATTAAACTCAGTTGTGA
>NW_013669216.1:95782-105732 GCF_000517525.1 Limulus polyphemus
TATATATATATATATATATATGTATATTTATTTATTACTATATGTTAATTTTTGGCCATGCTATTGTGTAGGGATGCTGCAAATGCCATTACTACATTTTTGAAAAGTTTTTCTTTACTTGTTTTGTTAAATGCAGTGCTTCAATAGACATAGGGAGTTTGTATTTATAACCAAGTTCTAAATACAATGAGGTTTCAACTGTAATGTTTATCTATCATTAAGCTTCTTAAGGGAACACCAAATTTCTGTAAGAAAGCTAACTTCAAGAGGTAATGATAACATTGTTTATACTAGAATTATCTTCTTTTCTTTTTTTACTAGTAATTATTATAAATACTTATAAAAGTGGATACTTCGTATGAAACTGTCACCTCAGTGAAAATGGTTGACACCATTGTTTTGGTTTTAGAGTTATCATGTAATAGAAAAGATGCAGAAGAAAGAACAAGAAATTATTTTTACTATGATATACATAGACATTCCCAGAACATATGGCCCAGTCACTACATAGATGTTGTTATAAAAGGAAACACTGTGTAGTATTGTAAAATTCTGATGACCTATTGAGGAGATATTTAAAATACCACTTCCATGAACAATACAAGCCATCTCTACATAGGCAGTGCTACTGCCTGTCTGATGTATTTTGTATAATTTTGAAAAACAATTACTAGCAAAGTGATGAGTAAGCAGTACTATAAAGTGTAATTTCTGTTTGTGTTCAGTTATTTTCATGTTCTAATACTTCAGATATTTAAATTAGTTCTTTACTAAATAGTTATTTCAAATTATATTCAATGATGTTATTATCACATATGGTGGTTATAAAAGGTATTCACTCAAAAGTTTTAGTGTGATTTAATTGGCTAGAGTGTAAATGCTGTGTATCTTTTTTATGTATGTGACAGATTTTTTTTTCTTTTTAACCAAAGGTAAAATTGAAAATATCATCTGTGACATAGAGGCCTAATGAATTCTTTGATTAGTTGTACCCTCTGCTGTGGACTGCAGTTTTGTCTAATCAGGACTCGTCAACACATCATGGGTCAGCAAACGAAGGAAATATTGTTTGGCCTCTTATAATAGCAATGTGAAATATGATTTACGTCACAGATGATATTTTTTAGTTTACCTTTAGTGAAAAAGAAAAGAAATTGTAATGTAGTTATAGAATAATTAAACATTTGGTCCTCTGTATAATATCAAATAATAAATTAGGCACTGTGCCATAATATTATTCACACACTTAAACTGATTTAGGTTACTATATGGTGAATTAAAAAGGACTTAAAAACCCCATAAATTTTATTTACACACCACCATTGCAAGAAGAATAATTGTTTTTTTTTGGTTTGATTACCGAAGCTATGCTGATGAGCCTTGAATAGGCAAAACTAGAGTCCAAAGCAGAGGGTACAGTAAATTAAAAAATGCATTAGACCACTATGTCACAGATATTTTCAATTTTACCTTTGGTGAAAAACAAGTAGTCTGTAACATATCTGTAAAATCCTTAGACAGTTGGTCTGCTTTATAATATTGAATAATAAATCAGATGAATGCCATATTATTATTTATGCACTTTAATAGTTTATCTTTTTGTTTTCTGTGTTGTAGATGGTATTTGTAAAAAAATTTTAACCATTACATTTTTGTAGTTTGTGTTGTAGTGAAAAATTTGGTTTTGTTGATTTGAAAATATTTTTCTGATACTTTTCTAGGCATGGTTTAGTGGAATCTAAAATTCGTATTCTAATTAGCAACCTGGAAAGACATCCATCTATAGCACTAGCACACATAAATCCTGAATCTCATTCTGCTCCAGAACCTGAGCCGTAAGTAACTCGCTGAAAAACAAATAAATATAGTGATTATATTTGAATACGAGTCATCCAATGAGGATTCTATAAGTTTCCAAAAACCTAGGAATCGAAAACGAAACAAAAGTAACACCAGAAATAAATATTTAATAAGAAGTAAGTTGGAAACAAAATTCCCAAAATTTTTGACAATAAATTGTTTATCATGTTAATTCAGTAAGTCATCTCAGTAGAAGTCATGTTGAATGTGGTATGGAGAATGTTCACCATATTGTTAGTACAACAATAATTTAAGTTTAAGCATTTATAAGTAAATTGTAATATTGTATATAGATATGTAATTTATGGTAACCAAAAGGTCACTGTATTGTGCAAAATACTTGTTGTATACTACTTAAGAGCATATGTACTTTGTAAGCCTGTTTTACAAAAGTATAATTATATGTGTATACTGAACTTGATATTTTTTACATCTCTACATCGAGATGAAATAAAAAACAAATTATACAATATTAGGAGGAACTTGACAACACAAAAAAATTGTTGTTGATAACATTTCAGGAAGATAGAGTATATTAGAACAATGAGTGAAATAAAATGATGTGCAAATGTTTATACGTGACAAAAAGGAACACTGTACATTCTGAACTGTATGATCCAGTAAAAAGTTGCACAGCATCTCATTCATAAGAATATATGCAAATGTTGACACATGATAAAAAGGAACACCACAGTGAAAGGATGAAAATTGGGAAGACCTTTCACAAAACAGTATCAATAATGAAGATTGAAATAAATATTTTTTTTTTCTAAAAACATTTTAGAATATTGCAAATTCTTTCTTTTGACATACATAAAATTATGAACTGATCTTGACAAATCATGAAAAGGAACATCAATACTGTACATAAAACAGTATATGAATCAATGAAATGTAATACAAAAATATTTCAGCAAGTAAAAACAAACTTTGTACAACGAAGAAATAAATTGCCTTACAAAATCCTATAGAACAAAAGTTGTAGAGAAGTTTTAGAAAATATTGTTATGCAATAAATTTTAAACAAATAATAAAAAATGAAGAGGGGATGTTACTGTCAAAAATAAACTAGGTTAGAGAAAGGAAAAGAGCAGACACTTTTATGCAGTACATAAAATGTGAAACTTTTATAACTGATATTTTGACAAGATTTATGTGGCTTGATCGTTTCAACAGTTTATGTACTGCATAAATCTTAACTTCTTTCGAGAGTAACATTGGTGTGATACTCTTCAAAATGCCTCGTACAAAGGGTCTTATGACATAGTTTACACTGCACCCATATCCAATGTTTTGAGAGGCACAGTCTGCATCTTTTCCTTTGATTTTTATCAACAACTGTTGGGAAGTGCTTGTCAAGAGATAGTCTCGGAAGTGAAGATTCCTGCAGAGTTCTTGAGAGTGGTATACCAGAAGGACCTGGTCTGTTTTGAATTAAAGGTCCAACTAAAGCAGTGATCAGGTCCATACTGAAGGTCTTCTGGGATAATTTTGGTTGGCTGGTATGTGTCATAGAGATTACATACAAATTCTGTCAAAGGCATTAAAAGAGAAGCATCAATTACTTCATCTTCTGAGTCCTCTGACAGAGAGTTTCCCTTTCTTTGTCAGCTGCCATTTCTTGAAGCAGAAACACATGTATGTTACAATATATTTTCAGTTGTGCATCATAGATTTCATAAACAGTACTATAATAAAAATACTGAATAGAAATTCCACACATATATATATATATATATATATATATATATATACATGTATATATATATTATATAATGATTACTTACTTACAAGTAATAGTGGGTATACACTTGTTTCTCCTCTTCTATCAGCAACTAACTCTTGATTTTGTGATGAAATGTTGTAGAGATATTTCTAGGTTTTACAAGGATGAAAACAAATAACGAAATGCTAGCTCAACCAAAAGAGATCATTCTTATTATACTGTAACCTAATATTTTGTTCTTGTGTGTTTACATGTGGTCTAATGTTATCGAGAACATTCTCTATTTTACAATGTTGAAAGCCAAGCTTATTACTTGCTTTTTTTGGCAGATGGCACACCCACATTCTAAGGTAATCTGTTGCTAAGCAACAGTTTTGTTTTACTTGAATGGCATGCTTATAACTAAGAAAAAGAGCAGACTTCTCACTTAATTTTTCCAGGCTAGAAGGAACCAAGGTCATAAATTACTTTTTGAAAAGAGAGGCTAACTGCTGCTTGTCCATTGTCGAGATCTGTATCTCTAGTGTTTGACTATTTTTTCTCGCCTTATACATATTAGATTGATAGACAGTGAAAATACATTTAGGTTTTACTTTTATATTTTAGTTATGTATTATTTGTGTTTTAAAATTCATATTTGAAAAGTTTAATCATTTTTTTAAAGTTTACTTGTTGTCACCTTGCTCATGAACACTTTATAAAATTAGGTGTGTGCAAGTTATTTTGTTTGTGGCTAGTGCATCTCTGCTGATCATAACGTTATAATGGCCCGCAGGAACCAGGTGATACTTTAGCATAACTAATAAAAGCCAAAGAATTGGAAAGGAAAAAAAAAACATTAGAATTAAACTATTAGGGAAAATGTAAAGACATGAAATTATGCATATGGCCCAATGAAGATATTTTAAGACTGTTCTTCGAAAGTAAGTACATATTTCCATTTCTTAATTTTAAATATTTCATTGCACTCTATGTTGGTGTTCATTTAGGAGGTTCTAGATATTATGCAAATGAAATAAAAACTAAGATAATAAATAGTATTTTTGTACTCAAAATGAAAATTGCTTTGCAGGTGAACTATTCAGAGTCTGAGTGCAAATAACTACATTAAGCAACAAATTCCATATTAGAGGTTGTAGAAAAAATTAAATTTAAGTGTTTTATTTTTCTGAAACTAAATACTTTTAGGAAGGTTCTTGTCAAATTTCAAACAATTTCATCCCCTAGTTTTATTTTTGGAATGAAATATAACAATTGTGACACAACTTATGGACAATAACCAAAGCTGGTAGTCATAGGGTTAACATCATATATGATTATATTTTTAGTAGTTTCCAATACAATATCTGAGATGTATTTTACGTAAATAACAATTTCAATAGGGCTGTGATGTTAACACAAAAACTGATATTGATAATTGCTCCCCCTCCCCTCAATCTTGAATCGATCAATAAAAAAATCAACATTCAAAGCCTGTTTTGTTTTCCCAACAATCCATAATAAAGGACCTCTATATTATGCTATTACAGTGCATCAGAAAAGGGCATTGTAATTCATTTTTGCCATATTATGTAAACAGTAGGACACATAAGTTGCAAACAGTGAAGACAATTTAACAACTAACCAAAATATTCTGGGGCATAATATATAAACTTTCAAACTAAAAAAAATAGATAAATTACTTTATCTTAGCTGTCATTAGGACATCCATCTTGAAGAACAGAATTTAAAAAGTCCACATCATTCAAAATATTTCTACTCGTAACTGTTCAGTTTGTTACTACTGTTAAGCCTATTATTCCAAAGAAGTGGAAACTGCATACATGCAGTGTCTCCTAAATGTTTACAATTTACATGTTGTTGTCCAGGAATACAAACTTGACGACTCGCTCTGGATCCAAGGCTGTGCTCTTTTTATTTCCAGTAGTTGAAAAGATACGTTCAGAACACATGTGCCAAGCACACACATGTATTTTTTGGCCAATTGAGCAGGTGTGAGTATTTTAGGCCTGATTTTTTCCAGCATTTGAGTGGATTGCTATCTTCTAAGACTGGTGTCTCCTGGCCATAGCATATCACCTGTATCAGATGTGTTTCATGATTTTCTGTTTCTTGCCCATTTGTGTGTCTAAACAGATCACCCATTGCAGTCAATTGTTTTTTTTCTTTTGGCTTCTGTATTTTCACATTTATGTTTCTTGCCAAACTAGCTTTGTTTCTAAAATGATGTATGACTTCTTTTTAAATTTCTTCTTATACATGCCATTTTTCCTGTTCAGATAAATGTATTAATTGGTGAAAATGTGGGTCAAAGAATGATGTCTTTTTCAGCATCACAAATGTTGCTGTACCTCAAGCTCAGATCCCTGTAAATTTTGGTTTTTATCTCCCTTATGACATGAATTTTGGTTAGTGCTATATATATAACTTAACTGATCAGGATATGCTATAGAGATAAAGCAGCTAAAGCTGTTAGGTATTTGTCTGTGGATAATACAGCAGTTTTGAATGATTTCAGAGTGTCACAGAAAATTTTAACAACTAACCACTCGTTTATTGTTAACTCCAGGTGTGAGAGCTTTATCTCGCAAATTATAGTGGCTACTGCAGCCTGTTGCTCTGATGCACAACAAATCATGTCAAATGTCCTGTTCCAGTATGTCACACAGTCATTAAACAAATTTTCATTTGTCAAGTGAAGCAATTTTTGGAAATAGGTGACCTGTTGAAATGTGTCACTGAAAGTTTAGGCTTAGTAAGTCCCTTTTATATGGCAAGGTTAATTGTGTGTGCTACACATGGGGTATTTACCAAGTTGAGTTATCTTTATACTGCATTGACATAGTTTAGATCATTATCAGTAATGAAAGTAATAACTAACTCGTGTATCAAAATAAGACAGAAGGTCTTGTTGTGTCTGAATCCTTATCACATATTTTGGTATGCTGAAGGGGTGGTGTTTTTCAAAATATCTTTTCATGTTTTTCATATCTCAATAGTAGCAGAGTTTGCATTTGCATAATTTACAAACAACATTTTTATTTTGAATATGCCCTTCAATTGTTCATAATCCAAAGTAACTCGATTACACACTTTTTAAACCAGCTGGTGTAGAATTGTTTGCTTGGGAGCACTTGTATCTGCTGAACTGCAGTCACTTTTGTAATACATTTTTTCAGTATGAAAATGGATTGGAAGATAATTTCATAGCTCTACTAGATATAAACTTGAACCATCTTGGTAGCATTCTGTAACTTAAATGATGAAACAGGAGGTTCATTGCAACATTGATTCCAGAAAGTTAACAGTCTTTACCGATGATTGTTTATTATTGATCTCCTTAATAAGGAGGAAAATTCATAAGAATATTGATTTTATTGTTGCAGCCAAAAATTACAATTTTGACCAATCATAAACAAAATTAAAAGTAAAAGCTCATGTTCAGTATGACATCATCCATTATTTAGCTGGAAATAAAGGTAACTAGTGTAAAAAAAGTGTTATCAAGTCATCATTCAATATTTGTTGGATGTCCCTTCATGAGAATAAATTATGCAAAACTTAAGTGATGGCTGGAATATTTTGTCCCAAGATGTGAAGAAAATAGACTGGCATAACTGTATAAATGAGTATTTATGGGGAAGATTTTTCAGTAAAGCACATAAACACTTGTTAGATATACATGACTGTTTCATTTTAAGTTTAATGCAAAACTTATGATTTAGTTAGTTTATGTAGCGTGAGTGTTAAAATTATTTGTAGAAGCGATAGTTTATGGCAAGTTTACTGTTTACCTTATGCTGTGTAATTCAGTTGTTATGAATTGATGTCATATTACTAGAATCTTCTTGATTTTTCTTGTTTCCTTAATTTAGTATTATTACATCATATTTCTTGTACTGTGTGTGTGAAAAGTCTTATGCCTCTGTCAGGCTATAAATATTAATCAAAAATGTAGTTTGAGTTAGTTAGATAGTTAGATCTAAATTGCTTGATTGTGAGTTTAGCCATAAAAAGCATATAGTGGTGATTTTTAAAGTGAACTTATCACAAATGGTATTGTAATAACAGAGTAGAGAGAATAATAATTTGTCTTGTCAATTGTGTTCTAAAGTAACAGAACCAGCCTGTGTGGACTTTGACAAAAAGAGACAATTATTTAAAGCTCTGGATACAACATTGCTAACCAACAGTGTAATGAATATTTGTTTGTTTGATGGGCTTGTTTTAATATATTATTTTAAAACAAGTGGACAATGTGCTGTTTGTTAATTGTTGAAATGTATTGCCAACAAGTCACAGACACCTGTAAAGAATCCACCCCAGATATAAAAACTCGACAACACTCTTGTAAACGTTTCTGTTCCTTTGAAAAAAAATCTCAATAAGCATTATTGATCCTCTTCATAAACATGAATGTTTTCATAACTCCTGTTATTTGCATTATTTGCCATTACTTATTGTAGAAACCTGACCTGTTCATCAGTTGCTCTTTCGTGCAAATGCTTCTTTTTTCAGAACAAAGAGAGCTGCCTCGCTTATCAAATTCAGCCATTAAAGCCCAGTGTTTCTTATAAATGAGGAATTAGCTTGAAATAAAATGAAAGAATGAAAGAAAATGAAATCAGTGGCTAAAACAAAAATATAAGAATCAAGCGAAATGTCATCATACCTCACATTTCCATGTGCAGTGTTCAACTATGTTGTTAATAAACCTTTATATGGTGTGCATTTAAATCAACTGGGATTGATAGTCTTTATTTGTCTACAGTCATTTGACTTGTTTTATGACATTTCTATGAAAGTAAATTTCATAAACTAAATGTTAAAGGGATGAAAGAAAACAATAAATTAGAAAACAAAAAGAATTTCACAAAGATTTATCAAATGTAGCTAAGTAATTCAAATCATAATAGTATATAAGTTTTAAGTTCATAATTTTATATGGCAGTATTAAAAAAAAAACCTGAATTTCCCCTAGTATGAAAATTGTTACATTCTTTTTCTAGGCATCTTCTCTAATTTTACTACCCTCTCCAAAAAGTATGAAATTTAACATATATTACTTATTGTAATGTTGTCATCACTCAGGCAAAGCGTAATATTTATAGCCTTAAATCTTATTTAGTTATAGAGCCAACAAATAGAATATGAGACCCCTCTTGCTATGCCCACCTGTCGCATCCTCTCTTTCAGAAATTGCCAGTAGTTCTCTGATGTTTAATACTATATTATTTATAACCAATAGAAAGCCAAGGTTTTAATCTATCAAATGATGTATTATATTACATTGTTTTCTGTACAGAGAATTGTCAATTGTGCTTCCTGTTCAAATTTCATTCCCACAGGAAATGAGCTTAGCTGAATTTTTATTGGCTCTTGTTGCATAGTTAGAAAGTCAGAAAAATTGTGATAGTTATAGGATATTGTCTGCTTTTTGCATGTGGTTATTCTGTGTTCTTTGGTGCATCATTTAATTAAATAAAACTTTAGTTAGTGCAGTATTACCATTAGTATAAAAAAAGTAGGGTTAAGTTTCATCAACAGTTGAGAGCAAAAGAAGACCCAAGTAAGTACCTTATTTCTTGTTTTTCTGGTGTATTCTTTATTTATTATTATAAAAGTAATTAAAAAGTAAAAAATTAAAAACTTTTTTTTTAGATTAGATAAGGTAAAATAAATAATAATAAAAAAAAATTTTTCACTAAGTATGCATGCAAGCAACTCACAAGTAGTTTGTGCATTATGTAATTTGATTGGATAATGTGAGTTGCACATTTGTCAAGTAATTTTCAAATTTGATGGCAGGAATATTAGTTAGATAAAGCTCAATAAGCAATAAAAGTTAAATATATACAGATGTATACAGTTGCAAGTTCAAAGCTATTTAGGATAAACAGATATAGGTTCATCTTACAATTTGAAGTCATTCTAGAAACAAAAAAGGATAATTTAGATAATTTCGGAATTTTTTTTTAGTTGTTTTTAAAATAAATGTTGGACAAATATGAATGCTTCATTGTAATGCTCTAAATCTTTGTGGGTTTGCATGTGTGCACTAAATATTTTTTCATCAGATTTCTTGTTACAAATGGTTTTGCAATAGCAACATATACATTTTTACAACTACAAAACAAATATTAATTAAAACCACTAACTGAACTTTTGTGTTTGTGGTCTGTTTGTCAGATTTTTAAAATAGTATATATATATATATATATTTTATTGAACAAGACCGATGTTTGTAGGTTTACTTTCTTCTTAGAATTCTTCTCAAGAAGTCGATAAGCCGTCTTAACGTTGTTAGAACAACGGGTAAAAGTTGTAGTTAGTGATGAGTTGGCCAACGCGTTTCGAATGCATT
>NW_013669216.1:106729-119541 GCF_000517525.1 Limulus polyphemus
AAAATAAATGGCTTTTACTTATATTTCTTAATAGTATAAATATATACTATGTTGTTGTTGGGCTTAGGATTCTTCTACAGTAGGTGTTTGTGATTTGTTAACGATAAATTCAACGATGAATAAACAGCACACATTTTACTTGTTTTCAAATATTATATATGTATTCAGAGCAATTTAAACATGTGTACAACAAAGTCTTCACACTATAGAGATTACAGGCATATCATAAACACTATTTATATATATAGTTCTCTTCTTCTTGTCAAAAGTCCACTTAGGCCGATTCAGTTACTTTAGAATTTCAGTTGACAAGTTGAACTATCTTCTCTATATTACTATCGTACTAGTATTCTTTGTGTGATTCATTTACAGTTGTGGTGCAAGTTACTGTAATTTGTTTGGTCTTCTTTCTTGTGAAGATCATCTGTTCCATTTGTTAAAGTGTACCAAGGCTGATTGAATTACTTTATAACCATACTTTGACCGAATAAAATTATCCTTTTTATCTTTTTTATACTGTTAGTTTCATTCTAACATATTAAACGTTAGATCTATCACCTTTGCAGTACTTAACTTCACACATCTACATTCTCTTTTGCTATTATCTGTCTATTGTTGTCTGTCTTCTGCTTCCCGCTCATCTCATCTTTATTACATAGTTGTCTGGCCACTTTCCATATTCTCGACTCCAATTAGTTATTAACAAAACCTTCTACAATCGTCTGCTTTTAACTCTTATTATAACAAAACTTAAAAAATAATAAAATATTCACTCATAAATATAAATTAATCACTTATATTTAAACCAAACAGTCTTTTATATCATGACACTGTTTCTGGTAATTATTTAAATTTTTTTGTGTTAATGTGCCAGATTAAATAGTGAGACAAATAACTTATATGTGATATTACATAAAAACTGAAGTCAAAAATGACTTTCACCAGAAAAATTGACCAAACTTGTATAGAGTTAGGGTAGAGAAAATGGAAAGTTTTATTGAAAAAACATTTGGAAAAATTTTTGTGAAAATACCTCATTAAAATTTTGATTTTTTGTTTATAAATGACTCTTAATTACTGAAAGCTTGCAAAAATTTTGTGAAGATACACGAAACATATTAGAAGTTATAGTATGGAAACTATAAAGGTAAGTTTGGAATCACAAGACTGAGTTGATAGTGAGAGAGTTAACATGACTTAAAAATTATCATTTAATGAATGAAAAAAAAAACATAAGTGATAAAACGTGAAAGAATAAATTACTCACCTGAATTTGGTGAAAATTTTGGAAAACAAAATGGATGCTGCTGCCTGTCATTTAAAGTTGAAGTTTTACAAGTCACACTCAAGCTTGTATCAAGCATTGCACAAAAAACAAATAGGTATCATCCATGTAAAAACTTGATCGGTGAAAAGGAGTTCAATTTCATAGTGCGATAGCTTTTTGGAAAAATTTTAACTTGTGTTGTCAGGCAAGTAACCTGGCAATTCTGCATACCCAGGACAGTCATTAAGGCCAAGTTTATATATAAAAATTAAATATGAAATTGAGTGTCATATATATAATTTTTTTAAGTATAGTTTAAGATTTTATCATAAATGATCCCATTTTTTTGTAATTGGTTTACTCATATATCTTGTGGTATTTAATTTAATAATAATAGAAATACTTCATTTTAAGCCACAATTTATTATTGCAAGATATCTGTTTTTTTTCAATAACAAGTAATCATGATTTAAATGGTGTATTACTTTTATTAAAAATATAGTTTCATATTTATTGAATAGTTATAATCAATTTATGTAACTGTTTAAAATTTAACTTATTTTACAAGCCAGAAAAATATGCTCTGTTTCTTATAGAATCTACATAAACAGATGAGAATGAAAAAAATCTTTATATAGGTGTTTCTTTAAATGTTTTTTGTTTGTTTTAGAGACACATTTCAATCAATGTGGTTTATTGGACTTCAGTTTGCTAAAACAGAAAATCTTAATGTGGATCTCACTTTTGACATTCAGTCATTTACTGACACAGGTTTGATTTTTTTAATTGCTCCTTATGCATTCTTTCTGCATGTAAATCAGAAAGAATGATTAACAAGAGAACCTTAACTGTGCAGTTGTCCAGTTCATTGAAAGATTTATAAAATCTTAAGATCATTCCAAAATTAAAGTAAAGAAAAATTGTATCTCTGATGTTTCTATTTAATCATATGTTCCTGATAATTTAATAAAGTATAACTTTAATGGTGTTTTTAAAATAAATGTTGGACAAATATGAATGCTTCATTATAATGCTCTAAATCTTTGTGTTGCACTAAAAGTTTTTCATCAGATTTGTTGTTACAAATGGTTTTGCAGTAGCAACATATACATTTTTAGAACTACAAAACAAACATTAATTAAAACCAGTAAATAAACTTTTGTGTATGTGGTTGGTTTCTAGTAATTATTTAAAATATCCTATATTTACGTGCGAGATTAAATAGTGGGATGGATAAATTATATGTGGTGTTACATACAATCTGAAGTAAAAAATGACTTTCACCAGAAAATTATTAACTTTATCAATGTGTTAATATATGTCTTCTTCGTAGAAGAGTGTTCTGATTAAATGCATAAAACATGTTTTATAAAACAAGCTGTGTTACTGTAAAAGGTACTCTAATCAGAAAAAGGTGAAAACTGGAACATCTGTAAAATAAGGATTTCTTAATAGTAAGTATGTTACTTTAAAATGCTCTATCCAGAAAAACGTGTAACCTGAGACATTGTTTAAAAAAAATGCTAATATTAGGTGCGTAACTGTAAGATTATCTGTCATTGTCCTTGTAGAATAAATATCTAGTTTGTTAAACAACTGAATGACAAAAATGTCTACTACATCTATTTTTAGTCATGCGTCAAGCCATGCAGATAAACCTGTACAAGCCAGGTATGAAGATTGAAGCAAAACACGTAAGACGGTAAATAATTTGTGTGTTGATTATTAGTTATCTCGAAGATTTTTAGTTGTATAGCTTCAGTACTTGTGAAAAGTTATTATTATGTGTGCATGAATTTTGGGAATGTACTGGTTGAAGTTACCATTTCTCACCATTATGTAAGAAATACAAAAATATTTATAAGAAAATGTACAGGCTAAGAGTAAAAACTAATGCTAATTAATATCTTATTTAAAGGTTAGATGATGCCATGTTAACACTAGCAAACTGTATATTTGTTTTTTATCATATTTTTTAGCTTTTTCTACTTTAACTTTTAAGTGTGTCGTACCTTTTTTACAGCATTACATTTAAGATTTAATTAAACTATCTTTATTATCATAGTATGTCAGTAAACTTAGCATCACAATGTAGTTTATAATTCAAATGTTAATATTTATACAAGTTTTAATTTCAAAAGGAAATATTGAAATAAATTTTTAGTCTTCACTTTTATTTAGAATTTCTCTGCACTGCTGTATTATATTCTTAGTTTCTAAAGCCTTGCATACTTATACATAAGATATCCCCAAGCTAAAATGAAAGTTTACGGCCGTTACTTGCTTTAATGAGTCTGTGCCATAAACTAGAACTTGCATGCTATGCCTTTCCTAGTACATGCTGTCTTTAAAAAAAAATGTCAGTAATTCTCTCTGACATTTGCTATTGGATTATTTATAACCAATAGAAAGAGAATATTCTGTTTTACTACTTTTTTTATAAGGATAGCTTGTTCTCACAATTGATTTAGAGTTATTCTGAATCAGTTGTTTGCTATCGCCAAGATTGCCTTGGCCAGGTAAGGATATTACCTTGATGCACATATAGAAAGCCATTTAAATTAGAATAATATTAGGATGTTGTTTGTTATTGCTCGTTAATATTTTGTGTTGGAAATTGCATATTTAGAGTGAATAAAACTTAAGTAAAGTACTAAAAACAACCTTACAGAAAACATCTACATGTTTTATTTATCTTATTATGATGGATGTAACATGTATGCCGGTATCTACGTGTGCAACCAGAACTTCTTCATCATCTATTGAATGGCACCACAAACAAAAATCCATAAAAAAATTCACATTTTGAGTATTCAAAATTCAGACAATTAGAAAAATAACTGTGGTATGTGTAACAAACATTTTTTTATAATAGAACACAATTTTAAATAAAAGTACTCTGCTCACAACAAGAACGGAACTTTCACTAGGACTGTATGTGAGGGTTTTATTATATCTTTATTGATGTAATTTATAAATGTAGTAATGAGAAACTGGGGTTTTTAAAACATCATAGTTTATATCAGTAAAATTTATGACAACTTTGAGCTCTGTACATTGAATCATTTTGGTGCAATGAGTTGCATATGACTAAAGAGCACAATCCAAACACTTTTCTCATACAGTACTTGCCAGAAAAAAAAAAATCCTTTTTTAGAAAATGTTTATCTTTCTAAATTTTTTTTTCAATGAGGTAATAATACTACGATTAGTAATTACTAGCACAAACAGCTAGTCGTGGGGCAGTGTTTTTGCTAGTTGTTATAAAATAACTAAAATGTCAAATTAGTAATGTATTAGGTTAGATAAGAAAAATTAAGTAAAAAAGAATACCCTAACACAAGCAAATCTTGTGAGGACAGAATGTAATTTTTACCAAACATGCTGGTAACTCAATGCTTTGTATACACACAGCTTCCCTGCTGTGATAATTTGTTATGGAACTAATTTAAGTGCCAATAAAGCAATAAATCTAAATGTGTGGGAGATTTGAATTGTATTAACTTTGGCTGCAAGAATAGAAAGTGTGTAGTTGTCTGTAACGATGTGCAGTCTTTTTAGACAGAAAATATAATTTATATTTATTTCATAATTTTTTGTGGTGGTTACAAGATTGGTCAAATAGAACAAACTACTATACAGTGTTATGGTAGAGTTAATAACAGAAAAGATGCAAAGTTGTACTGAAATTACTTTTGATGTTCTTTTAGGAGGTTCTAGAGATTAAGCAAGTGAAATTTGAAAAACTAAAAAAAAAAAAAGTATCTTTAGTCTTCGCCTTAAAATCACCTTGCACTCAGTCTTGAGTTCTACTCTGACTCCTTAATTTCACAGACAAGTTTTTTGTGTACAAGAGACTTGTAATGTTTACTAAAAATGTGCTAAATGTCTTAAAGATACACTTACAACATTAAAAGTGATAGTATGTATAGTTACATGGTGGTTGCATGACTGGTGAAAATGACCAAGCCCATATACAGAAGATTCAAGATGTTATAGAAAAAGGTTTTAATAAGGGAAAATTGAAACATTTATTAATCTCACAAGTTGGCTATTAGTTTTCTTATGAAGGTTTATTCTCAGTTTATTTGCATGATAAAGAAATAACTAATTTTCTGTATAAATCAGTGGAAAAATAAGCAAATTCTCAATATGAATCACTGGAAAAAATAAGTTAATTCTCAATATAAATCAGTGGAAGAGAAGCTAATTTTCAATATAAATCAGTGGAAGAATTAAGCTAATTCTTGGTGTAAATCTAAGAAAGAAATAAGCTAATTCTCGATATATAACAGTGGAAGAAATAAACTGACTAATTCTCAGTGTAAATCAAAAGAAATGAACTAAAACTGGATACAAATCACCTTATTTTTAGGAGGGAATTGAACAAGTATTTGCCTCCAAGTGTTACTGCAAAGCTGAAGAAAAAGGACAAAATGGTAATGTATTTTTAATTAGCCTAAATAGTGAAATTCTAATTCCAAACATTTTAAAAATTAGTTGAATTCAGTTGTGATCAAAAATCTTTTAAGAAACTTTATTTCCAGCTATAGTGAAATACGAACTATATTTTCACTAAGATTTAAGGTAGGTACCACTCCCAGCATTTGTAAAAATATGATCTACTGTATGCAGTGCTTGTGTTTGTTATGTTTGTTTCGCTATGTGTGATGATGTATTTACTATGTGACAATAGAAAAAATTAGCAAGAACATCTTAGGTTTCCATTCTGGACATTGAGTTACACTTGCCCAGTATATTATGTACACCTTGAAAAAAGAACAAGTAGCCTATAGAAATTACAAAGGAATGTATTGTAAAGTTCATAGTTCAATAAGAGCATAGAAATATATGGTTTAGAATTTGACAGTGGAGTGAAAAGTTAATGTGATCTGACAATTACATTATTGAAATTGGTATAAACTAGATTGTGTTGGATATTTTAGTATGACGTTTTCTAATTGAAGCTATTTAAAGTAGAAATGTTGTAAAAGTAGTTAATATGATTTTAAATTTGCATATGTTAATGCAGGTATATTTGACAGTTCTGTTCAGTCACACAGGTATACATTTCCCTGGTATTTCAGAACCTTTTGATTTTTGTACTTTTACTATAACACTACAGCAGACAGCATCTTCTGGACTGATCTACTCCCATCTTGAGTGTTATTACCTGTTTTCACTTTTATCTGGTGTCTATTACTCATGTTTTTTTATGACTTATTGATAGCTTGAATACTCTTAAATTCATTAAAGTATAAGCATGAGCAACAGTAACAGAATAATCATTTTTATGTAGCACGTTTGTTATAGGGTTCTATTTCATTAACATAATATTCAAGTATATTTTTGGTTTCTAATAACCAGTTCAGAAGCATAGGAAAATAATTTCTAATTTTCATATTAGTAAAATATGTAACAAACATTTACTGTTGAAATGAACAATGATATGGAACATTGACTAACAGCATGGCGTGGATTTTGGTAAGTTTTACAACATGAAATGTTTGATTGTTTTCATATTTGTTATGATCTTAACAATAATAATACGTAAGGTGTACAGAAAGTACGTTAACCAATTTTTTTATTATATATAAACAATTCATTTGCATAATGTTTGGACATTTCCAATTTCTACTCAAAACTAAAAATTCTTTGGACATTTATTGATGAAACAGTTAATGCATACTAATACATTATTAGTACTGAAAAAACGGAATAAATTTATTTCATGTTATAAAAAGTTAAAATCTTTGGTTTCAGTCCTCCACGACAGCACAGAACAGTCTCAACAGCACACCAATACCAGAGTCTCGTGGAGATGCTAAGAAAACACTGCACCAAAGTCGATCAGATTCATCTCTTACTCAAGCAGTAGATGGCAAGCCAACCATTGGAAAACACAACAGATTAAGCTTAGATGTATGCTTTATTTTATATTATACTAACCAGTTATTCTTTAATAACATTTTCTGAAATGTATGTTGACCAGATTTCAAATAACATTCATAACTAAAGATGTTTAACAAACTATCAGAATCAGTGTTAGAAAACCTGAAATGATTAATACTGATAGAAATAATGCTAGTAAATCTAGTGATTACGCTGATTACAACTTGCCAGGAAATGAAAAGCTTAGGATTCACTCTGTGATTTGATTATGTATGTTATCCTTTTATCTTTATATGTCTTCAGGATTGTAGAGTTGTGTAATCCAAAAGGATGTTTGAATGTATAAAAATTCATGAAACGGTATTGTACGTTGATATCGTTTCTTGGTATTCATTTGCTTTTATTGTACTGTTATATAGGTAATTGCTTTAATTTTATATATTTTCAAATTGCCACAGAAGCATTCTTTCAACAATATTTTTCACATATTGCTCCAGACAAGCTCATTATTGTTATTTCTGACTTAAACATATCTTTTCTGTCATTGATCTTATTAACTCCTGAAGAATTAAAATGTACATTCAATTTAGAAAAAAAAAAAACAGCATGGTAATATCATGGTTTTACGTAAACCTATTTTGTATTAAATACTATTCAATTTGATTTGATTTTTTCCATCCTTTGCATGGGAATGTCATGTGTAATCAAAAGATGCAAATAATAATTAATCTGTAGGATCATTGATCAACTAATATGAAGAAAACTCCTCCATTACACTAATTTTAAAGTACAGTTCTGTGGGTATTTTGGATGATTCATATTAAACTAATAGTGTAATAATATAGGAAGCTGTATTTTTTGTTTCAGGTAGTTACACCTGATTCTATCAATTCTTCTTTATCTTTGGGACACAAGAGACGTCGAGAACCTTCAGAACTAGATGCTGAGATAAAAAGGTTTCATTCTGCAAATTCGGACTCTACTACCAGTCTAGATGTTGGAAACAGTTCAAAAGATGCTTGGGTTCCATTTCTGGAAAAATCTGCTGGGGAATCTGAAGACAGCACTAATGATTCACAGGTTAAATTAATTTTGATGTCTGAGATAAAAGTTTCACTTTACTAACGTTATGTAAAATTTTGTCATGTTTTTCACATTATGCGAGAAATAATGAGTAAGTAGCTGCTCCCTTTTATTAGCTTAATCTAGCAGAATTCTTGTTAATACAGTTTTTCACATGTATATATTGAGACAGAATTAGTTATGTATTTTAAAGTTTAAACATCCAGTTCCTGGTCAACAGCATGCCCTAAATACAAGATAATTGACTCAGAAACTATCTTGATGCTCTAGAACAGTGGAATGGAAATAAAGTCAACAACTGGAAGTGACGTCAGTGCTATGAGGGAGAAGTTTGTGTTGGAGTTGGATGATTCAAGTCTGGATTCTTCTAGCATGAATGCTGATTTAAGTGAGGTTAGTGTAGTTGTTTAATCATGATTGCTTATAAATGTATTTGTTTTTCTTATCTGAAGTTATGACTATTTAACTGATTATTGATTTTCCAGTAAATTGTAACAGATACATTAGAATACCTTGAGATTGGTTTCAAAATAAAATATTTTAATCGGATTACCAGATACTAATACAAATGATGGAAGTCAGTCTTCAACAAGCTGTTGTTGGATGTAGCCCTCTGTCAGATATTTGTAACTACTTTTTATTTCTTCAGCTGTCATATTTATGGATAGTCATTATTATGTAATTTTTTGAAACAGCCAGACACTAAATCAAGACTTTTTTTTTTATCGGGAAACATTACTGTCATAGCATTTTTTTGTTTATTTAGCAATAGTGTTCCAAAAGTTCAAGAAATAATTGTTAATCCTAAATGCTAGTATATCCAAATACCTACTTTCATTGCAGACAAACTCTACAAACTTATGTTACTAAAATTATTCTCGATAGTTATTTGTATTACTAAATTCTCTAACCACTAATCTAGTAGACAATCTTTAAAATCTACAGTATACAGCTACTATCATTACCAATTTCTCTTACCATTACTCTAGCAGACAAACATTAAAAACTACAGTATACAGTTACTATCATTACCAATTTCTCTTACCATTAGTCTAGCAGACAAACATTAAAAACTACAGTATACAGCTAATATTATAACCAAACTCTCTTACCATTAGTCTAGCAGACAAACATTAAAAACTACAGTATACACCTACTGTCATAACCAAACTCTCTTACAATTAGTCTAGCAGACAAACATTAAAAACTACAGTATACAGTTACTATCATAATCAAACTCTCTTACCATTACTCTAGCAGACAAACATTAAAATCTACAGTATACAGCTACTATCATAACCAATTTTTCTTACCATTATTCTAGCAGACAAACATTAAAAACTACAGTATACAGCTACTATCATAACCAAACTCTCTTACCATTAGTCTAGCAGACAAACATTGAAAACTACAGTATACAGCTACTGTCATAACCAAACTCTCTTACCATTACTCTAGTGGACAAACATTAAAAATTGCAGTATACAGCTACTGTCATAACCAAACTCTCTAACCATTAGTCTAGCAGACAAACATTAAAAACTACAGTATACAGCTACTATCATAACCAAACTCTCTTACCATTAGTCTAGCAGACAAACATTAAAAACTACAGTATACAGCTACTGTCATAACCAAACTCTCTTACCATTACTCTAGTAGACAAACATTAAAAACTACAGTATACAGCTACTATCATTACCAATTGCTCTTACCATTAGTCTAGCAGACAAACATTAAAAACTACACTATACAGCTACTGTCATAACCAAACTCTCTTACCATTACTTTAGCAGTCAAACATTAAAAACTACATTATACAGCTACTGTAATAAGCAAACTCTCTTACCATTAGTCTAGCAGACAAACATTAAAAACTACAGTATACAGCTACTCTAGAGTAATGGTAAGAGTTTGGTTATGATAAACATTAAAAAATACAGTATACAGTTACTATCATAACCAAACTCTCTTACCATTACTCTAGCAGACAAACATTAAAAACTACAATATACAGCTACTATCACAACCAAACTCGCTTACCATTAGTCTAGCAGACAAACATTAAAAACTACAGTATACAGCTACTATCATAACCAAACTCTCTTACCATTACTCTAGCAGACAAACATTAAAAACTATAGTATACAGCCACTGTCATAACCAAACTCTCTTACCATTACTCTAGCAGACAAACATTAAAACTACAGTATACAGCTACTATCATAACCAATTTCTCTTACCATTATTCTGGCAGACAAACATTAAAAAGTACAGTATACAGCTACTATCATAACCAAACTCTCTTACCATTAGTCTAGCAGACAAACATTGAAAACCACAGGGTACTATCATAACCAAACTCTCTTACCATTAGTCTAGCGGACAAACATTAAGAACTACAGTATACAGCTACTGTCATAACCAAACTCTCTTAAGAGAGTTTGGTTATGATAGTAGCTGTATTAGACTAATGGGCAGACAAACATTAATATACTGTAGTTTCAGCTACTGTCATAACCACTCTCATACTATTAGTCTAGCAGACAAACATTTCTTACCATTAGTCTAGCAGACAAACATTGAAAACTACAGTATACAGCTATTGTCATAACCAAACTCTCTTACCATTACTCTAGCAGACAAACATTAAAAATTGCTATACAGCTACTGTCATAACCAAACTCTTACCATTACTCTAGCAAACATTAAAAAATACAGTATACAGTTACTATCATAACCAAACTCTCTTACCATTAAAAGTATACAGCTACTATCATAACCAAATTCTCTTACCATTAGTCTAGCAGACAAAATTTAGATACAAAGTGGACAGCTATTGTCATTACTAAATTCTCTTACCACTCCTCTAGCAGGTACACTTTAGAAACTACAATGATTCAAGTTATTCTGGATGACTACTTTTATTACCAAATTCTCTAATGTTGAATCATAGAAGACAAACTAGAAATAACAGTGGTCAAAGTTATTCTTGACAGCTACTGTCATTTTAGATTCTCTTAACACTATAGTCTAGTAAACAGACTAGAAACTATAATGGACATTACTATTATTACCAAATTCTCTCTTCCACAACTCTAGCAGACAAACTTTAGAAACAACAATGAACAGCTTTTGTCATTACTAAATTCTCTTACCATTCATTTGTCTAGAAGACAAAGTTTAGAAACTGCAGTGATTATCATAAACTGCTAATTTCATTGACAAGTCTTCATATAATTTGTCTAGAAGACAAATGTTAGAACCTGTAATGATTAAAGTTATTCTGGATCACTACTTTTATTACCAAATTCTCTTACCTTGAACCTAGACAAACTAGAAATAACAGTGTTTAAAGTTATTCTGGAAAGAACTGCAGTGGACAGTTACTATCAGTATGAAATTCTCTTACTACTAGTCTAGCAACCAAACTTTAGTGACAACAGTGGGCAGCAGCTATTATTACCTAATTCTTTTACTGGTAGTCGAGCAGACAAACTTTATAAACTACGTTGGACGATTACTTACATTACTAAATTCTCTTACACTAGCTTAGCAGCCAAACAACAGGGGGCAGTTACTGTTATTAGAAAATTTCTTACTGCTAGTCTAGCAGACATACTGCTGAAACAACAGTGGATAGGTTCTATCATTACCAAATACTCTTACTACTTGTCTAGCAGACAATCTTTTGGAACTGCAATGATTAAAATTATTCTGGTTGGCTACTTTTATTACCAACTTCTGTTACCTGGAATCTAGATGACAAACTAGAAATAACAGCATTTAAAGCTATTCTGGACACCTACTGTCATTACCAAATTTTCTTACTGTTAGTCTAGCAGACACACTTTAGAAACAACAGCAGACAGCTACTGCCATGACCAAATTCTTTTACCACTAATGTAGGAGACAAACTTCAAAAACTACAGCAGGTAGCTACTATCATTACCAAGTTCTCTTACCACTAGTGTAGTAGACAAACTTAATTAACTACAGTGGACAACTACTGTCATTACTAAATTCTCATATTATTAGTCTGACAGCCCAACTTAAGAAGCAACAGTGGGCAGCTAATACTATTACCAAATTCTGTTAATGCTAGTCCAGTAGACAAACTTTAGAATTAACATTGGAAAGCTACTATTATTATCAAATACTCCTACTGCTAGTCTAATAGACAAACCTTAGAAACTACAATGATTAAAGTTATTCTGGTTTACTATTTTTATTACCAAAATACTATAGTGGATATCTACTATTATAACCAAATTCTCTTACCACTATTCTAGCAGACAAACTGTAGAAACAACAGTGTACAGTTACTGTCATTACTAAATTCCTTTGCCAGTCATTAGTCTAGAAGATAAATGATATAAACTGGAATTAAAAAAATGTTCTTAGGCAGCTCCTTTCACTGCCAAGTCTTCATATCATTTGTTTAGAAGACAAATTTTAGAAACTATAATGATTAAAATTAGTATGGACAATTACTTTCATTGCAAAGTTATTTTAGCACTTCTCTAGCAGACATAGTTTAGAAACTGTAATGAATTAAAAGTAGTATGGA
>NW_013669217.1:0-4643 GCF_000517525.1 Limulus polyphemus
ATATAGGTGTATCATTATCTGTGACTTTGATGTAAGAATACACACTGAAACGCCTATATATATATCATTATCTGTGACTTTGATGTAAGAATACACACTGAAACGCCTATATAGGTGTATCATTATCAGTGACTTTGATGTAAGAATACACACTGAAACGCCTATATTTGTATATCATTATCTGTGACTTTGATGTAAGAATGCACATTGAAACGCCTATATTTGTATGTCATTATCTGTGACTTTGACGTAAGAATACACACTGAAACGCCTATACAAATATAGGCGTTTCAGTGTGTATTCTTACATCAAAGTCACAGATAATGATATACCTATATAGGCGTTTCAGTGTGTATTCTTACGTGAAAGTCACAGATAATGATATACCTATATTGGCGTTTCAATGTGACATCAAAGTCACAGATAATGATAAAATATAGGCGTTTCAATGTGCATTCTTATATATCATTATCTGTGACTTTGATGTAAGAATAAACACTGAAACGCCTATATAGGTGTATCATTATCTGCGACTTTGATGTAAGAATAAACACTGAAACGCCTATATTTGTATGTCATTATCTGTGACTTTGACGTAAGAATTCACACTGAAATGCCTATATAGGTGTATCATTATCTGTGACTTTGATGTAAGAATACACACTGAAATGCCTATAAAGGTGTATTATCTGTGACTTTGATGTAAGAATACACACTGAAATGCTTATAAAGGTGTATTATCTGTGACTTTGATGTAAGAATACACAGTGAAACGCCTATATAGGTTTTTCATTATCTGTGACTTTGATGTAAGAATATACACTGAAATGCCTATATATCTATATATATTTGATAGGAGAAACGCCACACAACTTTTCTAAAGTTTTAAAGAACAGGAATCTAATGTTATGTCAGTTTTTTTCTTTTAAAATGATCATAATTACTTGTCTACTATATAATTTGTATATTTTTCAAAACTCTGAGAATAATAACGGGCTGGTTAATTTTTCAAACCAACAACGTGAAGGTGTTATCAGTAAATTTTTCTTCTTCTCGGACAAGTATACGTGGCTTCATTCTGAAAAGTCCATACAAGACATTTTCAATCTTTCTAAAACTTAACAAGTATTTTAAATTCCCAGGCCAGCTAATAATACAAAGGTATTTTTTCTTATTACAGATAATTCCCTTGTTTCCCTAGTGTTGGTCAACTCGTATATCTATCAGATCCAGATAGAATGTTACATAACGAGTATATGCTTTTATGTAACACTACCAGAAACACCCGTCCTCCGGGAAAGTATAACTGCTAATTCCTGCTGAAGGCTATTGAGACTACGGTCTCTTCTGGAGGCCCGGCATGGCCAGGTGGTTAGGGCGCTCGACTCGAATCCCTGTCACACCAAACATACTCGACCTTTCAGCAGTGGGGCGTTATAAAGTGACGGTCAATCCCACTATTCGTTGGTAAAAGAGTAGCCCAAGAGTTGGCGGTGGGTGATGATGACTAGCTGCTTTCCCTCGTCTTACACTGCTAAATTAGGGACGGCTAGCGCAGCTAGCCCTCGTGTAGCTTTGCGCGAAATTCAAAACAAATCAAACGAAACCAAACAGCCTTTTCTGGAATTGTCTGAAAGTTCTACAACAATGTACTCATACTTTACATTCAATAATGTTCACTATCCATGAGAAAAAGGATTTTATTGAAATTTTAATTTAAAAATGAGCTGTCATCACATTATTACACCACAGAGTAGATTTTATTGAAGTATTTCTTTGTAGACACAGTTATCAATGAAAGTGCCTTACTTTTCTGTTGCAACACTCGTGAGATTTTCACTAAAGAAAAACAAATAATTTTTAAGTTTGTTTTTAAATTGTTTTATATTTGAAACTTACTCTTTTTTTGTAATTTTTATCAGTTATATCGAAACATATAACTTTTGTGGAAACTTCAATTGTTTTATTTATTGCTCAGCTACATAAATACTGCCTAGTTGTAAAAATATTACCCAGTTATGATTGGTGATGATCGGTGCGGTAGTTTCCGATATCCATTACAATAAGATTGTTGATTCTCTCGTCACCACTCTCTCTTGTTACGCAGACATTCTTCACACACTACCTCATCTCTCTTATTACTCAGACATTCTTCACACACTACCTCATCCCTCTTATTACTCAGACGTTCTTTACACACTACCTCATCTCTCTTATTACTCAGACATTCTTCACACACTACCTCATCTCTCTTGTTACTCAGACATTCTTCACACACTACCTCATCTCTCTTATTACTCAGACATTCTTTGCACACTACCTCATCCCTCTTATTACGCAGACATCCTTCACACACTACCTCATCCCTCTGATTACTCACACATCGTTCACACACTACCTCATCCCTCTTATTATTCAGAAATCGTTCACACACTACCTCATCCCTCTTCCTTTATTACGCAGATACTGTCGCACACTACTTCATATTTTGCTGAATATACAGACATCATCATTCATCCTCCCTTCCCTTGTTATGCGGCATCGTGACACACCACCCCTTATTCTTTATTACAAAGACATCGTGACACACCACCCCTTATTCTTTATTACAAAGACATCGTGACACACCACCCCTTATTCTTTATTACAAAGACACCGTGACACACCACCCATTATTCCTTATTTTCTTTTTTATCAGCTGAGGTGAGATTTTCATGTTCATGCATCACTACTTCCCGAGCTTATCTCTGCTAATAATACATTTTTAAGTTCCTTCATAGTTATAAATCAGAAAGTATCTCTTCATTACGTGTCACGAAATAATGCATTCTTCCTTGTACCACGGATTCAATGCTATACGTCTTTCTGTTCTCTTAAGTTAAACGGAATTGCTTTACTCAAGACACGTCATATTAGAGTCATCCGAAAGCGTATAAAAGGTGCATTTTGCACCTTAACCCCCTCCTCGTCTTTTCAGTCCACTGATTCTTATACATAACAAAAACCTTCCGATTTTATTACAAACCTCATGATATACGTTTTATATTCAGAATCCCCTTTCTTCGATCACTAACTACTTTTAACTCATTATTAAAAAAAAAAAAGGCGGTGGATTTCACTCACCCTTCTACCTAATGCTCTTTATCTTTCGACTGTGTTACTTCTAATTTTGATTTCATCTTTGCTCTAGATCCTGCAGGCTGGATTCTCTTATATAATACACTGTGTTCTAGATCCTGCAGGCTGGATTGTGTAATGTAGCACAATGTCCTAAATCGTGCAGGCTGGATTGTGTAATATAGTACACTGTGTTCTAAATCGTGCAGACTGTGCTGTCTGATATAGTAAATTATTTGTGTTCTAGATTATACAGGCTGAGTTGTCTAATATAGTACATTATATTTGTTCCAGATTATACAGGCTGAGTTGTCTAATATAGTACATTATATGTGTTCCAGATTATACAGGCTGAGTTGTCTAATATAGTACATTATTTGTGTTCCAGATTATACAGGCTGAGTTGTCTAATATAGTACATTATTTGTGTTCCAGATTATACAGGCTGAGTTGTCTAATATAGTACATTATTTGTGTTCTAAATTATACAGGCTGAGTTATCTAATGTAGTACATTATTTGTGTTCCATATTATACAAGCTGAGTTGCCTAATGTAGTATATGTGCTCTAGATTTTACAGGCTGAGCTGTCTAATATAGTACATTATTTGTGTTCCAGATTATACAGGCTGAGTTGCCTAATACAGTACATTATTTGTGTTCCAGATTATACAAGCTGAGTTGCCTAATTTAGTATATGTGTTCTAGATTATACAGGCTGAGTTGTCTAATATAGTAAATTATTTGTGTTCCAGATTATACAGGCTGAGTTGTCTAATATAGTACATTATATGTGTTCTAGATTATACAGGCTGAGCTGTCTAATATAGTACATTATTTGTGTTCCAGATTATACAGGCTGAGTTGTCTAATATAGTACATTATTTGTGTTCTAAATTATACAGGCTGAGTTATCTAATGTAGTACATTATTTATGTTCTAGATTATACAGGCTGAGTTGTCTAATATAGTACATTATATGTGTTCTAGATTATACAGGCTGAGTGTCTAATATAGTATATTATTTGTGTTCCAGATTATACAGGCTGAGTTGTCTAATATAGTACATTATTTGTGTTCCAGATTATACAGGCTGAGTTGCCTAATGTAGTACATTATTTGTGTTCCAGATTATACAGGCTGAGTTCCCTAATGTAGTACATTATTTGTGTTCCAGATTATACAGGCTGAGTTGCTTAATGTAGTACATTATTTGTGTTCCAGATTATACAAGCTGAGTTGTCTAATATATTACATTATTTGTGTTCCAGATTATACAGGCTGAGTTGTCTAATACAGTACATTATTTGTGTTCCAGATTATACAAGCTGAGTTGCCTAATTTAGTATATGTGTTCTAGATTATACAGGCTGAGTTGTCTAATATAGTAAATTATTTGCGTTCTAGATTATACAGGCTGAGTTATCTAATGTAGTACATTATTTGTGTTCTAGATTATACAGGCTGAGTTATCTAATGTAGTACATTATTTGTGTTCTAAATTATACAGGCTGAGTTCCCTAATGT
>NW_013669217.1:5488-6149 GCF_000517525.1 Limulus polyphemus
ATTATTTATGTTCTAGATTATACAGGCTGAGTTGTCTAATGTAGTACATTATTTATGTTTTAGATTATACAGGCTGAGTTGTCTAATGTAGTACATTATTTGTGTTCTAGATTATACAGGCTGAGTTGTCTAATATAGTACATTATTTATGTTCTAGATTATACAGGCTGAGTTGTCTAATGTAGTACATTATTTATGTTCTAGATTATACAGGCTGAATTCCCTAATGTAGTACATTATTTATGTTCTAGATTATACAGGCTGAGTTCCCTAATGTAGTACATTATTTATGTTCTAGATTATACAGGCTGAGTTGCCTAATGTAGTACATTATTTGTGTTCTAGATTATACAGGCTGAGTTCCCTAATGTAGTACATTATTTATGTTCTAGATTATACAGGCTGAGTTGTCTAATGTAGTACATTATTTGTGTTCTAGATTATACAGGCTGAATTATCTAATGTAGTATATTATTTGTGTTCTAGATTATACAGGCTGAGTTATCTAATGTAGTACATTATTTATGTTCTAGATTATACAGGCTGAGTTGTCTAATGTAGTACATTATTTGTGTTCTAGATTATACAGGCTGAGTTATCTAATGTAGTACATTATTTGTGTTCTAGATTATACAGGCTGAGTTATCTAATGTAGCACGCT
>NW_013669217.1:7050-8239 GCF_000517525.1 Limulus polyphemus
TTTAGATCGTGCAGGCTGGTTATCTAATATAACACTACCGTGTTTTAGATCGTGCAGGCTGGTTATCTAATATAACACACCGTGTTTTAGATCGTGCAGGCTGGGTTATCTAATATAACACACTGTGTTTTAGATCGTGCAGGCTGGGTTATCTAATATAACACACTGTGTTTTAGATCGTACAGACTGGTTTATTTGATATAACACACTGTGTTTTAGATCGTACAGACTGGTTTATTTGATATAACACACTGTGTTTTAGATCGTGCAGTCTCATCTCTTCCAACACGATCCAACTACTCCAATTCAACAAGTTTATCTCATCATATTTCACAAAATCAATTGGATCTAAAGCATATTGTGCAATATTATCAGTTGCTTCGACTTTTGCTATTATTTGTCCTCGATGGTCATTTTAAAAATCACTCGAAATATATGTCTTATTAAAAAGGTGCTTTTTTAACAGATGATTGCAGAGATCCCAAATAATCCATATGTCATTCAGGCTTAGCCCTACAATAAAAAATTAAAGAATAAAGTTCAAGATCATAAGGAGGATAAGGTGATAGTAGTGGTCATCAGAAACTAGCAGTCCAAGGGCAATAAATAACAAGTTATAGTGATTACAAAATGGAAGAGTTAAATACCACCTCTGTAGGCTATGTAAACGTGATGCTACACTGGATAGCGTTTTACCAATACTTCAAATGAAACAATGCTGGCCTTTCGTTGTAATCTCATCTCGACATCCACGTTTCACCATAAATAACAGCAACCTGGTAAGACACAGCTGTGGTTGCCACAACAAAATCTTGATATTTTGTTTCAACCAGTTGTGTTGATGAAATCAAATCGGTTTGGTGTTACTTTGACATGGCCCTGTACAAAAATGGTACTTAATATTTAAAAGTACACTGACTGGCTTAACATAATTTTATTACTCTTGAACTGGGTATTCAAGGTCACAAACTGACATCTTGAACTTTGGTCATTGACATTTCAAGGTGTGGGTCAACCTGAATTAATTATATACCATTCCGTTATTCCTGTAATATCCTGTGTAAACTTAGGTAGGCTATTTTTTTATAAACCTAAAATACACAGATATACACAGCGTGGTCACAAGTAAATAGACACCACCTTTTCATATTCACATGAACTGATATATTTATAATTTAATTAATATCCA